>NC_051179.1:107346002-107624713 GCF_013339695.2 Rhipicephalus sanguineus | reverse complement strand
ACATATAATTTCATAGCCAAATATTTTCACGCAACGAACAAACAGTAATGTTCTCGTACTTCACGTTAAGTACGGACTACATTAAACATGCGCATGCAACGTCCTCGAGGTACAAGATCACGCTTATGCATGCAAGGGCTCACGTTCCTATCGTTTTCTGAAGTCTATATGTTGGGGTGACTTGGCCGAAGACAAGACGCAATTAACCGAGCGACTTGGCGAAAAGCTGGGTGAACGGCGGCGGGACGAACGTTCAGTCAGGGCATGAAGTGGCCAGGTGCAGGATACGGGCAACACCTGAACGTCGTGGTCACTGACACCCGCAGGAGCACGACCAGTCGGGAAGATGACTAACGACTGAGTCGGGTAGCCCTCTTGAAGGCAGCTTCTCGAAGGCAGTGTTCCAGCGGTCTCCGTGGCCGCCGCTGCTCACTCCTGGCTTCTGACGACGATGTTGGTGTCCCGACAGGGTTCGTGTCCACACTGGGGGCTGCTTCCTCCTTTACTGCTCTGCTGCCGCCACCTCAACGTCTCTTCACGTCCGCGACGTGCCACATTTGTCGCTGCTGTCCTCTTCTATATCTGTCTTTTTCACCTCTACAAGCGTCCATCTTCCCCTTTAACTTCTGCCTCTTATGCACGGCTATGCTATGCTAGGAGCTACTCGGCACATACCCACTGTCTGTGGCGCGTAAACTATACTGTACAAGGCTATGCCATGCTTCACCCTCTCCTCTCCTCTTTTGCTTCCTCCTCACCCACACTTCTATTTGCCACCCCCTGGCTATACTATGCTATGCATATGACCATGCTATGCTAGGAGAATGGTTGGCACATACACGCTTTTGGTGGCGCATACCCACCGCATTTTCTGGAACACCGGCCTTACTCCGAGGTTAAGCAGCGGAAAAAGAAACCAGCCAGAACCCATCTCCGGTGGATTTCGATGTCGTGCGATAGAATATTTTTCTCAAGTACATCCGGCACCATTAGCACACACATCGAGGGTTATGCGCTGGGCGCTTGGCAACTGGTCCAGCAGTGTAAGCGGCCGGTATCACGGCGTCCGCTGGAACAGCGAGTTGGCAGCGTTGGAATCGCTCCACATGTATGGAATGACATCATCAACAACGTATCGTGTGGTTCTGTGCTGCGAGTATTAGTAAAACTTTATGGCTTTGAGACACAAGGGGCGTGGGGGGTTATCAAGCAGTGAACGGCGAGGGAAGAAACTCTGGTTGTCGGGGAGGCCTCAGATCGACTTCCACGTACGTGAAGGGCGTCGCTTCCAGACACGACGGGAGAACGGTGACAGAGCTTCAGAACCGGGCAGGATGCTGCGATTATTTGTGCGTGCTTGGCAAACAAAAAATGAAGAGCTGCTGGACAACCGCCCCATATCCAACAGTACTAAAACGTAATCTGGACAGCATTAACAGCCAAAACTGCGAAATAATAGACCAGCGTGAGTGATCATCACCCACATTGCTTTAGAAGTTCATCAACACTCTGGCACACCTTGAACACTCGACTTGCAGTTGTTTGGACCGCGTCACGTGAAATGCATCAGCGGTTACTCTTCGAGGAATTGGAAGTTATTTCTTTGTAGGCGAAAATGTTTGCTACGTGATGTTTGCTCAGGATTTTTTCATTAGAATGTCTTTGGACATGCCTTTGGTGGCGTCCTTTTGCAGGGTACAGGCATATTTTCACAGAATTGGCTAAGGAAGCACGATCACTATCCACACGATGTCTAAGGAAAAATATGCAGTAGGATTGTATTCCATGCCGAAAAGTTTATGTTTTGAAAAGACCAGGAAGCAGGAAAGGAGACGAAAAGTTTACTCGTTCACTTGTCCGGTAAAAAAAAAAAAAATGCGCCGATACCGAACAAGAGCAACAAAATAAGGCCGGCTTTCAAATTGTGGGCTAACGCAGAATCTATCGAAATATGTTTTTCGTTACGCGAAAATGCTTTCGTGCTTTTCGTTTGCTTTCGTTGTGCGCGCACAGGCCCCTCAACGCGGCAAGTCGAGCCGAAAAACGGTTCTCGCGAACGCCACAAGAGGACGTGGGAGAGCTGCCACACCGCAGCCTTTCAAACTGGAGGAACAAGTTTGGCGCAAACTCAAAGATATGGAATTGGCACAATGATACAGAAAGCAATATTTGTGATAAAATATAGCAAACGAAAAAGAAGTACTCAGAGGCACCCAATAAATATACATGACGCAAATCCACATCAGGGTGAACATATAGGCAGAGCGTATACAGCCTCGTACCATTTTCCCCCCTCTTGGAAGCAGATTGAACAGTCTTGGGTGTCGGGGCGTGGGAGTTTGTTCTTATGCGATTCGCGTTTTACTCTCTTTGTAACTTCCGCGTCTCCCAGAAAAGTTTTGCAGAAATCCCCTTCTTCCGAAATGCGACATTTTTTTGCTTATCCTTTCCCAGCCTAAAATTGAAGGACGAATCACATGGGAATCCTCGAATCATTTCCTGGTTCGCTCTCTCTCTCTCTCTCTCTCTCTTTTTGCTGTACTTTTTTTGTCCTTTTTCGAAGCGGCTTCGTTCGATCAGTAGAAACGCACGCTTTGAAGCCCTTCGCTTTTATTCCACAACCAGCGTATGCATTGCTCTTACTGGAAAGAAAACATTCCCGACGAATACAGAAACGGGATACGTATACAAAAACCCGATTACCAACGCTCCCGCCAAGTTCAGCGTGCAACCCTTCGATACGGGTCCGCGATTCGTCGCCGTCCCTACCTTATTCCATGCCCGGATTGCCCGTCTCAACTCAGCGTTTTTATTTTGATCTATACCACGCTACACTTCCTTCGTGAGACACTTTTATTCTCTCTCTCTCTTTATTTTAAGTCGCCACCTGGGCTATCTATGATCTCTCAACGCAGTTTTCAGCGGGCGCGCCTTGGATTCCCATATCGAGGCGGAGAAGAAAGTAGCCGAACGTTATTTGTCTTGGATTGGCCGTCTCATCTCTGCTTGCGTCGCGGGCCACTGTGTGGGCCCCTTATGTGACGACTGACGCTGAAACCCTCATCTCGAAATTTTACACCGGGGTGCGCTTATCCGGGGATGACCTCTCGCCAGTTTCACAAGCACAGCCTTGCGTACATACATTACCCGGGAAAAGGATTCTCCGCTGCGGTGTCTTTGTGAACGACGGCCAGCGAACACCAGGCCGCAATGCAGGACTTACAGGAGACTGGACATAATGAACGTTTACGGAGTGCGTGGGAACACGAAACAGCTACAGGGCAGTCGTAGACAAAGGGTTATTTGCGCGGGCCTCTGCGTAGACGATGTATGCGAAACAAATATAGGGATAGTGCGCTTCTCTTCCCTTAGAAGTGTTCTTCCTGTGTAATTCTCGCTCAAGAAAACAGGCCTGTTGTGAAGTGAAGTAGCCTACGGGTCCAAATATCACCCTGAACGAATGATATGATGAAGCCATCAGATAATGAAGCCAGGGAATGCATAAGGGACACTAATTGTAATTTTCAACTGCGGTGTAGTAATTGTGACTTAATGTGAAATGAATGAACGTGAACAACAACAAAAAATAAAACCTGTTGATACAGAACTTCGGATAACATGACCGATGCTCTACAAAATGAGCCACCGCGGAGGTCGTTCTCTTGTCTACATTATTGGGTGTTCCGGTGCGTGGAATGGTTAGAGTGTTAGCACCGCCACTCGCCGCCATGGTTGCTTTCGTGGTGCCATCTAAGTCGAGCTTTCAGAAGCTATAAATAAGTACCAATTATTCCCAACTCTGTGTTTGGTAGGCTGGTGTAGCCCACTACGAGCGATAAGAAAAAAGTACAAAGAAACCCTGTACGGTAGCGCAGGCGCCTCTTAGAGCATGTGATAGACATAAAAACCCTGTACGGTAGCGCAGGCGCCTCTTAGAGCATGTGATAGACATAAAGTTGTAAAACGAAATTGCGTGATATCTAATAGATCACTGCTCGATCCAAGTGGACACGCTGCTTAGACAACACTGTTGTTCCTGTAGCACGAAAAATCGAATAAAACAAAACAAGAAAGAAAAAGAGATAAAGAGGTAGCTGAAGCAGCTCGCAATAAACAAGCTACTGATCTTTGTGTCAGCGCCCTCAGGTCTCCTAGCATCAATGATGAAAGATTGCAGTATGTAGACGTAAACCGTTCACGTCTTCATTTGTTTGCATGCGTAACATTCGTCTGAAGATTTCGCAATGAAGTAGTCGTATGCCAGCACTATGCTAGGTGGCCGGTGTAACCTTCTTAATAGGACTTTTACGGGGCCCTAGTTGGTGCATAGTACAAGGGACCTTCCTTGTGTGCCGTGTTTGTATTGCGCTAAGTAATTTTTGTCGGTGCGACATTCATTCCCTGTATTCGCACTGAAAGCGCCAATTTCATGCAGCAACGGTGCCTATACTAGACCGAGAATTTTTGGGGGTTATATTCGCACACATCCAAGTGAGTTTCTTTTTTTTTTGCCCGTCTTGCCTGGAAGTTCTAGCGGCAACATTGTGGCTTCATCACACACATATGACACATATGACACATATACATACATACACATATGACACATGTACACATACACATATGCCATACACATCACACACACGCTACGCGCGTTGATGCACGGGACCGAAAGGGTGCTCTGCCGCAGTAAGACGCTTATAAAGGAGAAGCCCTCTTTCCGACAGAAGATTGACGTTGCTGCGCACTAATGTGAAGCCGACAACGGACTGCGTCTCCTCAAGAAACGAGGACTCGTATTTGCGAAAACATCTAACGCTACACTTATTCGCGAGACAAAATTTTCAGTCAGTCGCGATGCCGGACATATTATTAGCGAATGTGACCGGCCAATGGCACAAAACACGAACGAAAAGCTCTGTTAATAGGGCTCAATATTCCGATAATATGCATGATTACAAATGTCACATTAAAGCTTGACTGCTGTATAGTTTTAATACATTTATCCTTGTTTTGGACATGAAGCTGGCGTCGGATTTAACACTTGCATGTACGGCCTCGCTTGAAAATCTCTTGTTAAGCTGTATTATAATCCCAACGCTACGGCTTTTATTTCGTGTAACACTGAAAGGTATTAATGGAAAAATTTGGTAGATATAAGCTGATTAGTCGAACCGAATGCACAATCCTAATGTCTGCGTGGGAGTGGACCTCATAGCATATCAACAAGGTAGTATTCCGGGTCAGTTTGCGTAGGTGTGAAGGTAAGGAACGACCAAAAGACACCACTAACGCTCTCAAGAAATGTCAGCCTCGTCTGGTCGACTTCTTGCTTGTGAACGCTTCGTTTATTGCTGGGCCTTTCTTTAGCTGATATCATAATAAACAAAATGCTAAGAACGATCACAGATATCAGCTGCTGAACTTAAAAAGTCACAGTTTCGCCGCAACGGCGAAGCAATGATTGCGATAGCAATAAATCGTAATGTAACGCGAAGAACGGAAAGCAGCTCGAAATTGCCAGCACGTCGCTCGAGCCCAAAGGACGCACGAAAAGAACGCACACAGGACGAGCGCGAACTAATGCGTCACAGCTCGACACTTGAAGCGCGCTGCTCAAACATAAAGCAGGACGCACGAAACAAACGAACAGGTACACACAAGACGAGCGCGAACTAATTGTCACAGTTGTTACTTATTTCTGTTTGAACAGCGCGCTCCTTTCGCAAACGCGGCCGCTGCAGCGAGTGAAGCGAAGCACCCCACCGGCCGCCCCTTCTTTCCTTGAGATAAGCGCCCGAAAGCGACGACGCCCTCTAGAGCGAACAGCAACGGCGGGGCGACGATCTTTAAAGCGCGCAACACGCGCGCACGTCGCGCCATCTATGTGGCCACTAAGAAAGCATGCTGAATTACTTGGTGTATATTGCCACGCCCACTTCTTGTCTTGTTTTGATGTATTCGGGTTTGACCGGCAGGGACGGTTATCAACGCTCGACGCTGTCCGCGAAGCATTGTTCGAGAAGCTTCACGTCTATAGTAGATCGTTCTGTTAAGATTGCGCCCCGCACGCGAACGTTCCAGCTTTGTCTAGAGATAACGCCGCCACCAGCGATATTGCTGGAAAGTTCGATACCGCCTGTATAAAAAGCCGACGCGATTGACCGCTTGTCAGTTGATCGACGGACGACGCCCTGTTCGCCGCTATATTTGTACAGCGTGTATTGCTGTAATTCTAGTTCTCATTTTCCGGCCACAAGTTCGGCCAAATAAACAATTTCATCCTGCAAACGCCGTCCAAGAAACGACGCAGATGACTCCGTACAAGTTGGTCTACGGAAGGAGCCCGGCGACGACGCTCGACGCCATGCTACCCAACGTCACCGACGAAGAAAACCTCGATGCCGCCGCTTACTTACAACGTGCCGAAGAAGCTCGACAGCTCGCCCGCCTGCGCATCAAGACCCAACAGCACACCGACAGCCGTCGCTACAATCTTCGACGACGCTTCGCGGAATACCAGCCCGGCGACCGTGTTTGGGTCTGGACGCCGATACGCCGACGTGGGCTTAGCGAAAAACTCCTTCGGCGATACTTCGGGCCATACAAGGTTCTTCGACGCCTCGGCGCTCTTGACTACGAGGTGATCCCGGACGGCATTACGAACTCCCAGCGACGCCGCGCACGACCTGAAGTCGTCCATGTCGTGCGCCTTAAGCCGTTTTTTGCGCGTTAGCGAACGTGGGGACTCTATTTTTCTTCCTTTGTTATTGTAATTTATTTTTGTATGCACTTGTTTTTTTTCTCTCTTCTATGTTCTTTCACAAGCATCGGGACGATGCTTTTTCAGAGGGGGGCAATGCCACGCCCACTTCTTGTCTTGTTTTGATGTATTCGGGTTTGACCGGCAGGGACGGTTATCAACGCTCGACGCTGTCCGCGAAGCATTGTTCGAGAAGCTTCACGTCTATAGTAGATCGTTCTGTTAAGATTGCGCCCCGCACGCGAACGTTCCAGCTTTGTCTAGAGATAACGCCGCCACCAGCGATATTGCTGGAAAGTTCGATACCGCCTGTATAAAAAGCCGACGCGATTGACCGCTTGTCAGTTGATCGACGGACGACGCCCTGTTCGCCGCTATATTTGTACAGCGTGTATTGCTGTAATTCTAGTTCTCATTTTCCGGCCACAAGTTCGGCCAAATAAACAATTTCATCCTGCAAACGCCGACTGCTGTCTTCATCGACGTCACGACCACGTGACAATATAAACAGCTCGCCGTTAGCAGGCTGAGAGACGGTGCTGTCGTGGCCTAACGTCTAACGCGGCGGGCTGCAAAGCGAGAACGCGCCCGTTCGATTCCGCGCGTCGGAAAGAATTTCCTAATTATTTTTCTTTGTGGGCTTTCTATATATATACATACTTATACATATACGGTGAATGACGGCGACGGGGACGGACATTTTCCAGCCGAGACTGTCCATATAATTGCTATCGCAATAATATTGTAAAACAGCTATAGAACTTATGCGGATAGTATGAATGCACAGAGAATCCTCCTTAGTTTTAGTCTAATGTGGTTTTCACCTGCTCTTTGCTACTAGGAAAAAAATAAAGCGTTAGAAAAGAAACGTCCATGCGTGGCGGCATCCTACTCTATTATCACACACGCATCTCAAATGTTAACTATATATAATAGTACTTACCTAGTGTTAGCCGCTGTTATACACTGCGGCTCTAGAGCGATGAAAAGTAATTTATTTTACTGACAATAAACAGTTTCATTCTTCATCACCAAATTGAAAGCTACGCATAACTTAGGGATCCGAATTATTTATTTATTTATTTATTTATTTATTTATTTATTTATTTATTAAAATGCTGCAATTGCCCAAAATGCCCAAAGAAATTGCTTCAGGGGGAATGTTAAAGACGAAGAAAAAACGCCAATACTGGCAACGAAGTGAAGACACCAACAACCAACAGTAAACACAATAGTGCAAGTGAAGAGATGAACATATGTAAGCTTCGCATTTTACAGATCTCTAATGTATAACGACTTATATAGCTTTACAATTGCAGGAACGCTCTGATGCCACCCATTCAAGTATTCCCAGCTCTGAAACACACTAATAGCTATATGTGAAAAAAAAATTATCGATGATTAGGATACTGCCTAATGCGAATTCTGAGCGCAGCTTTGTGTTGGGGCGAGGCCAACTGTGTTTGAAGTTTTTGCTTTCCGCAAGGTATCGACACGCCATAAATCATATATTTCTTTTTGTAGGAGAGCACCCACTACGCCATCGTTCGTCTTTCTGCGAATAAGCGAGGGACCCGCTACACATCTGTAAGTTATTATGTGCACATTGTTGATGCTGCGTGTCGCTGATGACGATGAATAATTATGGCTGAGCACTTTGCAGTGGGTGGGAAGCATTAAACCACACACTCGTCGCGCAGTTAGCACTGTGTGATGACTGGTTGTTATTTTACTCTTCTGCCGTGCTAATTATATAGGTTAACGCGATGCCTTGGCCGACATGACGCCTGTATAGGGTCTTGGTAGAATATGCGTGGCTCTGTGGTAGAATACTCGACTGACACGCAGAGGGCCCGGGTTTAAATCCATTTCGACCCTGAGTATTTTTCTCTCTAGTTTTATTTTTTTCATGTCTACCGGTTACTTTTCCATGTCTAACGGTTACGCCCCCGACGACGACGGCAACGGCGACGCCGCTCAGCGCAGGAACAGGCGCCTAAGAGCTGCGCTATAAGAGATAATGACAACAGGATGAGAATCACCACTTGGAACAAAACGAATTCTGTTTGAACTTCAAGCACGGTGTGCAAACATCCGGGCACGTGCCACACGGTGCGAGCGCTCGACCGTCGAGTCAGAGCTCCAGTGACAGCTGCGAAGCGAGCCCCTCTGAGCGCTCGCTGTGTACATGGGCTCAAGCGCCCTAACTCTTGCGTCTTCCGCCGAGGCACCGCTGCTGCAGTTCACACAACACACGAACGCGTCCTCCCCGATTTCAGCACGTGTCGTTCAGCAAACGCCCGAGCGACTCCGCGTGCGCACTGAAGCTGATTGTTTGCTGCCCGGCGGCTCTGATCGTGTGACAAGAAAACACTCGAACGTGCGCTGTTCTCTCATCGCAAATTCTGTGCACCCCCCTCGCAATACAAACACGTTAGGCGAGGTCTTGTTCTAAGGCGCGCTTTTGTCTCCAGATTGAGAACAGCAATTTCACACTCCGTCTCAAGGACTTCGCGGCTTCTGCGAGAATCATTCCTAAGTATCTGCCGACATTTTGTTTGCTTCAAAGAAAACAACAATGGAGCATACCAGTCTAGTGGACGCGCCAACAATAGAGACAATGTCTCAGCAAAGTGGGCAAATTTTCGAGCCAAGAAACACGTGTACATTGTTCCTGTCGCTCCAGGCGACCTCATACAAATCAATAAATCACTGTGATGATCGTTGCAGGCTTCTTGTAAGAGTACTAAAAAAATGTATACATCCTTATACATTGTCTCATTTAGAATGCTTACCCGCTGAAGTGTATTGGTTAAAAAAACAGGATTGGCACAACGACATACACTCGTCAGTATTGTCTAATGTGTGGCATGTGTTTGAGCCTCGATCTCAAAATAATCGGGCTCTACTGCGTCTTGCTGTCTTCCCTAGCAATTACGAAATCACTATGGTGGTAAACACTGTGCCGATGAGGCTCATTTATACAAAGTTCAATTATCCACCTCACGAAAGCTTCGTCTTATATAGACAGACGAAGATTCATCATCGTCGTCATCATAGTCACATAAGGGACAGACAACCGATGGCTGTCTGTCCAACGCATTGCGTGGCCGGCCCAGGTCCACTTCTTTCGTTTAATATCAACTATAATATCAGCTACACCTGTTTATTGTCTGGCCCACTTTGTTGTCTTCCGATCTTTTAAAGGGACACCAAAGATAAACAATGAATCGGTTTAGATCGATAAATTGTGCTCTGAGAACTCTAATGTCGTTAATTTCGCCATCATAGGTTTATTATTAGAGCAGAAAATCAAGTTCAATGTTTCATTTTTAAATTTCGCGCCGAAATCTCCCCGCGTGACGTCAAGGATTCCAAAGTGTATTTATCGTATATTGCCGCAGCTGCCTCAACAAAATTACCCCAAACTTGGTATGTTAAGTCTATGGCTCCCTCAGAGGACAATGTACTTCATTTTCTACCGATTAGATACTATGTAGTCCCTAGTAGGCACCGTCAAAACATGTGACATCACGGCGAATGGCGCGGAAACTTCAAGGTGGCGTCGCCACCCACATTTTGTCTTGGCGCGTTTTCTCGCTTACTAAGCGTCTTCTCGCAGCAAGCGTGGTGTTCCTGGTATCGTTAAAGAGTACTTTACTGATATGAGAAAAATCGTTTTGCTCTTTAGCGTCCCTTTAATGTTACGCCTGCAGAAAGAGGAAGATGCAATCGGTGACTACTGTATCGATTCAAGGAACAGGACAGGATAGATGATAACGAAATTCGCCGAACAAAATCAACTTCGCATAATGAGCACCTTCCTCATGAAGTATAAGAACATGAAGTGAACATGGAAAAGACCGAACGGAGAAACAAAAAACGAAATATGTGTTACATTATGCGCAGATCCAGGCATGGACGTGACAGGCAATGTAAGATGTTGCGATCGGAAACTGGTGAGGGCACGAATACCATTGCGCTCGTGCAATGCCTAGCATAGACAACCGGTGGTCAATGAGACTCATGACCAAAATTTGGAGACATGTGCACGTAGCGCCATCTCTCGTCGGTGACCGCGGTGGCCTGCCGTAACTGAATGGGAAATTTGCGAACAAAATCATATCTGACGAAAAAAAGCTAGTTATCAAAAAACGACTCCCGGTTCTACACAGCAGAGACTTATTTGAACATTCTGTTAAAATTACAGTGTCGCACTACAAACCGCGTGGCTTTCAAGAGTGTTTAATATTTTACAATGGGGCCCCGTGCGTTTCCAATGGGCGGTGTTCAATTGTCCTTGGAAGCCACACGTTTGTCGTGCGATACTGCAGTTTGACCAAAATGTTCCAGTAGGTATCTGCTGTATAGAATCCGGAGTCGTTTTTGATAACTAGCTTTTTTCAAGAGATATGATTTTTTTTCGCCTATTTCTCATTCTCTTAGGGCAGGACGCCGTTGCTGCCTCCGAGAGATGGCGCCACGTACATATGCCCCCATAATCCAGGGAATGGCAACGGAACGGATAGCAATGGAAGGGAAAAGAAGCCGAGGACGGTAGGAAGTTAGATGGAGCGATGAAATCGAGAAGTTTTCAGGAATAAAATGGAATCAGCTCGGGCAAGACAGGGCTAGTTATAAATCGGTGAGAGGGGCCTTCGTCCTTCAGTGGACATAAACGTAGGCTTAGCATGCTGATAAACGACGCCAAAACGACAGAAACGTCAAAACAAGAATAACGTTGCTAAGCTAAAACCGTTAAGGACGCTTTTAAAGGCACTGCAGCGATAAATTGGAGGAAGAAGGTCGAGGAAATCACAGTAATTATGATTTACCACCGCAAGTGAAACCATGTAAGTCACCTTGAAAAATAGCGTTTAGCGTGACTTCATGTACGCGAGCCGTAATTAAATAATTAACTGTGTTATATGCTAAAATTAGAACCTGTGTAGGAGACGCATTTTATATGAAAATGCACAGATCGATCACCATTCACGCAGTAATTACTTGCAAGGAACAGACGCTGGGAAGCAGTCAGTCAGGATTATAAGGGCTCTGAATAGAATACAGTAATGATTCATAGTACAATGACACAATTTAGATACATGTAGGAAACTACGCAACGTCTATAAAACACGCAAGGAGCAAAGTTAATGTTAGCCCGCACTGCCACAATAATCGAGAATTTTTGAAGAGAATACTTCAAGACTTCTATTGAGAGAGCACGCTACGCTCTTGACAGTTAATCAAATCGTGTGCGGGTCTTAGCAAACAGTGAATACCTAAAACAGTACTTGAAGCAGCTCTCATCCGAAAACCGGTCTTTACAAATTTTCTGTATATGTTCCTAGCTATAGGCTTAGTTCACAGCGAGGCCGTATATGGCCAGAGTTCTGTGTATCTTTCCTGCGCGTCGACAAAATCGTCCGTGATACACAAATAGGGCAAACCCCACCAATCACCCCTGGTCCACTAAAAATGAAGAAAGAAAGAACAATAAACTTTAATGAAACAAATCAGTAGGTGGATTACCGCGGGAGGGATCCCTCTTCCAGGGCCCCACTTGCCACAGAGGCTCGCCGGGACTGGCCCAGTGCCGCCAGCTGCAGCTTCCCTGGGACAGATCGGCAATGCACGGGCGGCAAGCATCCACGTATGTGCCACACACATACGTTTTTAAATTATTTGTCACCTCTGTGCCCCGTACTAGTTAGTTTCGCATGGCTAACCACCTTCACAGAGAGGAAAGACTCACAATTTTTTTATTAAGGCGAAAGTCTGAGATGCCTCATCAAACGCGAAAACTGGCCGTCGGCGGCGTCAACGTCAACACGAGGAATGCAAAAAACCATCACCACCAGATCACCACCGTCATCATGACTTCGCAGGTTGGCAAGATTTGTGACGCCATCATGACGTGACATCATGACGTCATGAAATGACATCGCTGCTTGCTCAAAGGCGGGCTTATCCCGGAGGCACAGCAAGACCACGTGATGTGCAGAAAGCTATCGGGGATAGGGGATTAATGCAATCGACTGAGAAAAAAAAAAGAAGACGGCATTCGCCTTCGAGTTGGTTGGTTGGTTGAAAAAACTTTATTTGGGTCCTGCAAGGCGCGCGTCAGCGCGCAGCGGGCGACTCCCACGTCGGTCCCGACGTGGGAGTCGCCTTCGAGTTGTCTTAAGAAAATGCATATGGGACCGTGGAACTTTTTATTTTTGTTTACACATATATTTTGTTTCATTATATAGGTTTCTCAAACAGGATTTCAACAAGGATCAATGAGCCCGGAAGCACGGACACACGATATTTGCATATGCTGTAAAGCTTCAGCCAAATATGTTTACGACAGCCGTTCTGCGCCTTTCTCCTCCCCACTGATTTGAAGCGCAACTATCTTGAACGATGGTAGTGCAGGCTGTCTTGAAGCAGGCAATGGACGCGACGCCACGACATCAAATTGTCCCAGTGCTCACAGGAACGCCGTTAAAAGCGCGTACATGTTTACGACGCCTGCGCCATTGGACGCCTACTTTATTATCTGACAGAACGCACGGATGGAAGGATAGATCAAGCACTTTTTTGGAGCTCTAAACTTCTACGCTCGTACGAACAATTCTGCCTTAAAAGTATCTTCGGAGTACGAGTATCCGGTTTGCCTTGCATACCAACATGTGGGGGATTCTCTACTAAGCGTTCTATCAACGAAATAGTGCAAGCTGCAGTAATGAATTTTACCGCCAGGGCATTTCGGTTAAACTGTGATGACAGCATGAAGTTTGCACGCTCTCTAAACGATGGAAGCGCTGGTCAAAGCAAGGCGGCATCCCACCCTTTTAGCGATACAGTTCAGCAATACATCTGGGCTCGTATTCACGAAAAGGTCTTCCTCTAAAAATTTCCGTATGAGAATATTTCAGCCAATCACGATGTCAGACAAATCATTAGCAAGGGCATCTGAGCAACAGGAAAACAAACTTACGAAAGAGAACAGCGAATTCGGACCCTGAACACTGTGCCTGCATTGGTGCGAGATAAAAGAAACAAAAACAGCGAACGTTATGGAAAGGGGCGGAAGTATAGGGCTTAGAACGCCGACGCTGAAGGGGCAAAAGCACTGTTTCCGCACTGCAGGCAACTAAAGTGACCAACGGTGAGGCTTTGTGCAGCATTCGCGGCAAGGCACGGCCCGCTAGAAGAACAGCGGAAGAGAGAAAGAGAGAGAGAAAGGAGGAGGAAGGGAGAAGCGGAAGCGAGGCCGCAGCATCGAGCTCTCTGCATGCACAGCATGCATACGTTGCCCACGAAGAGGCCTTCCTGTCTGGCCGTGCTAGGCCGTGCGCGCTTTCGCGCGTCTGTCTGTATAACGCCGGCGCGCGGCAAAGCACACGCGCAATTTCCGAGTGGCCAAACTCGGTTACAAACCCCGCACACGTTCCTCATAGCGCGGTGCGTTGGGTTCGCGCGCGAGCGCTGGGTGGTGCGGGCAAGCAAATTGCAACTTCCGTCGCCCCAGCTTCCTCTTCCTCCTCCCCCTCCTCTTCGTCAGGTTCGTCGCTTCCGTTACGCTGTCTTTTGTCCCCTCTCTCTCACCTGTCCTCCACTGAACATTCTACTGCCCCTTCCTCCCGACTCTCGTTTGCCGTCGCCTGCGGTTGTCTAACTTTTTACATTCGTGTGGCAACACTTCTTTGCACTGCAGAAGATACGAACCACGCAAAAGCGGTGAAAAACTGTAGTTGCTCGTTTTGTTGTTCTATCGTCCGCGGTACATGCACAAAAAAAAAAAAGAAAAAAAAGACGCCAGGCCTGCGCGGAAAGCGCAGCACAGTCACAGTGAAAGCTGGAGGAGCGGCATTTCTAGAGCCCGTTATAAAGTCTCTTGTGGCTACTAATACAGGTGCACCAGGAACGTACCCACTACGCCACGAATCATACTTTTTGTGAAGTTGGGAAGCACCAACCACGACATTATTCTTCATTCTGCGGAGAATGTAAGACATTATGTGCAGCGGTTGTTGATGCTGCGGTTGATGACGATGAAGAATTATGGCAGAGCCCTTTGTAATGGGTTGGAAGCATTCAACCACCCACTCGTTGCGCAGTTCGCATTGTGTGACACCTGGTTAGAGAATTCGCGTTGTGTGACACCTGGTTAGAGAATTCGCATTGTGTGACTGCCTGGTTGTTATTTTACTCTTCTACCACACTACATTACATATGTTAACGTGGTTCCTTCCCGACATGAAGCCTGTGTAGGGTCTTCTTGCAAAGTAGTTCCAAGCACCGGCATGGCTCTGAGGTAGAATTATGGGCTGCCACGCAGAGGGTCCAGGTTCGAACCTCGTTCGACCCTGGATATTTTTTCTTATTTCGCACGATAGTGGTTACGGACACCATGGGCGGCGGCGGCGGACAACTACGGCGCCAAAAACAGCCCTTGTTGGGATCTCATAACAGCTTTCGCTGTAAAACAAAGAACTTGGAAGATGCTTGAGCTTTGCCTTCATAGCGTAATCGTGCCCTGTGTGCATCACCTTCAACCGTGCCTCAAGGAAAGGAACGTTTGCACGCTTAATATAGACGGTTTCAAGCTATGCTAGAATGCTTACCGTATGTACAGTACTGTCGGCGTCCAATGAAACCCGAACAGCGGCAAGCATTCGCAGTGGTATATTGCGCACCGTCTAGCTATCACCATGGACAGGCACACATGTATGCGCAATGCTGCCAAACCGGATGCGCGCGCCTGTCACTGGTGATGACAGGACGGCGCGCACTATACCACTGCGAATGCTAGCCGCTGTCCGGCTTTCATTTGACGCCGATGGTACAGTTGCGAAGTGCCCGTTACGCCATAATACTCCATTTTGCAAATTGACGAAGTGCCCACTACGCGGACCTACACAGCTGCACACTATGTAATGGGTGGGCAGCTTTATCCCACCCACTCGTTGCGCAATTCCAATGTTTTGACGCCTGGCGCAGTTCTACGATTCTGGCACGCAATAGTACAGTACGGACCACTGTTAAAGGGAACGCTCGAATGAGCAACTTTCATTTTGTTGGCTCCCTAACGGCTAGTGGATGCGGAAAGATTGTTTGTGCACGTTACTATTCTATCATAACAATTCGGAATTGTCAACCACCAGTAGTGTTATGCAGATCTAAGCCACTATGCTTTAGTAGGAGAGCGAAATCCGGACATACCCGAAACGCAAGTGTTCCCTTTAACAGTGGACCCGTCGTACATGCATTAAGGAGACTCTTCTCACTACATAAAGTTCTTATAGCGTTCTTTTTTACGGAAGATGCTTCGAGAACTGGCGTGACTCCGTGCTAGAACACCTGCTGGCCACGCAGGAGGCCTGTGTTCGATTCTCACTCGATCCAAAGTTTCTTTTTACTTATTTATTTGCATCTATCTCGAATTTTCGCTCATGGGCGATTTTTCGCTCACAACGAACGACGCCGACACCGGAATTCCTGCGAAACGAGCTCTTTAACTACGTCGCGTTAAGAATCAACGCCGAAGCCCTCCGTACATACGGTTAACCGAAAAAGCTGAAACGTGCAGCCTCGATATTTGTCACTGAGTTGATCCCGACGGTTCAATAAGGTCTTTCTCAATCTTGTGTTACGTCTGTCCAAAAGTCATAATTACTGTTTGCCGCCAATGTGATCCCTTCATTTTTAGTGGACCAGTAGTGAGTAGTGGCGCTTGCCCGATTTCTGCGGCAGTTTACGCGCTACGAGATTTTGCGCACGTAAGATGAACGAATTTTGATTATGCCTAGCCGTATGTAGCTTCGCTGCAATGGGAGCCCTTCCACTCCGTGAAGGCGGATGAACAGCGACGGTGTTTAGCACACGACACGGAGGTGACACAGAATTTCGAACCCTAGCAGATCAATCACACACCCCGCAACTAAATCCAAAATGTCTGCCCAGAAAATCCATTTGGAATTTAGCGTATGCTCCTTTAGCAGCATCCGTTTGAGCAGCATACTGTCTTTTCGAGCCGCGACATGTGTCGTCTTGTGTGACTTGTCGCATGAGGTTGGCGTTAAGTGCGCCATCTTAATTGGTGTTTGATGTCCGTGTGTTCCCTTCTTCAACTTTCATAATAATATCTGGGGTTCAACGTCCCAAAACTACGATATGATTATGAGAGACGCCGTAGTGGAGGGCTCCGGAAATTTCGACCACCTGGGGTTCTTTAACGTGCACGTAATCTAAGTACACGGACCTCAAACATTTTCGCCTCCATCGAAAATGCAGCCGCCGCACCTGGGATTCGATCCCCGGACCTTCGGATCAGCATCGAGCGCCATAAGCTCTAGACCACCGCGGCGGGCTTCTTCACTTTTTGTAGACCAGTAGTGAGCAGTGGCGTTTCCCAATCTGTGTGGCACATGCGTTTTTGCCCGCGGACGACGAACGTGCCCTAGCCATACACAGCTGCAGAAACATACCTTAGATCCTGAAGAGTGGCCAGTGCACGTGTCTGTAAGTATGCGCATGAGTGACTGAAATGAGATATGGGATGAATGGCCAATGTTTATAATGTTTATCTTTTTAGTAGGACAGCCATCACAAGAACTCTCGAGGCTTCATTTCGCCGTTGGTGTCGTTGCCGTCGCCATGGTCGTGACGTCCCGCTTGACAGCACAAACGCGGTGGGAAAAAAAGAAAGATAGATAGAAATTTTAAAAAGTAAAGAAGAAACTAAAGCAAATAAAAACAAAAAAATGAAATCAAAGAACGAACGAAAGGGAAAAAATACACTAAAGTTGCAAGACGTTGCAAAAAATGAGTGAACGAAAAAAAATCTGCGACCGAAAGAGAAGTAGGTACAGGGCTCCTTACAACGTTTTAAGTTAAACGCGTGTGTAAAAAGGTGATTGCAGTTAAAACAACATGGCTGCGAAACGGTAGAAAGCACTCGCCGCATCGAACCTCCCAGTTGCGTTATGCTGTCGAAGCAGTCAGCACAAAACCTATGTAATCCAAAATTACCTCAAATAACAATAAAACATACATGAATATACACAGACAACTTCAGACATTCAAGATCACGCGCAATACCAACGCCAACTGCCACTCAGAGAAACGTTACTTCTTGCCCTTGGTTCCGACCGTCATTACGCCTGCCTCGGTATGTTCAAAGCCCGGCGTACTAATGTCTCCATCTTGAACGAAATGTAATGAGGTGGGCGATGTGAAGCGCTTTATTTGGTCCTGGAAGCACTCGTATGCTGGAAAAAGAAGGACAGCCTGAGAAAAAGAGTGTTTCGCCGAAGTATCGCGGAAAGCGAGCGTCTTGCTTCCTAACTTTTCTGCGATAGACTGTCGATTACATGGGCAGACGTGTGACATGGAAAGCGGCGCTACCGCTCGGAGCAACTGCCGGCCGGGCCTGCCAGGCTAACCTATCCGTCACAACATCAGCACCCCCACTCATCGCCATCGCGTCTCACTGCTCCCACCAACCACCTCCCCAATCTACGAACTCCCTCGAAAATTCCGTTAGGGAAAAAATATTCAGCCCACCCGATGGCTGAAACGCCCCGTGTTTGGCGCCCTTATGTACATGCGTTTGCTGAAGCAAAACCGCACGCTACAACACTAGGATTGCGTAGAAGGAAGAGGGGGGGGGGGGGTGTTCTGTTAAGGGAGGGGCAGGCAGCCCTGTATTCAGTGCGCGCATGTTTTGGCGCAGTCAGCGGTAGCAGCACTGACCTCCCGCTGGTTCTGAGGTCTTGCCCGCTCTTTCCCAAACCTGCATGCTGCAGCTACACGCGAAGCAGCTTGGGGAAAGAGTGGTCGAAAAAAAAATGGGAAGGGAAGAACGGGGATGACGTGCCTCGGCGGTAACAGGAAGGAACAGGAGGCGACCGGCCGACCCACGTTAGATTTCGATTCAGTTATACAGAATCAGGGAGCGAGAGCGAAAGTGCAGCATGCGAGGCGGGCTTTCTCGTTCGCTTGCCGTGGGCTGCACGAAACTCTCCAGGAACCATAAGCGCTCGCTCACCGTGTACGTCCCGTTCCTGCAAGGGAAGCGTCGAGCGATGTTTGGGGAGAGAATGAGGATGGGGCAGCGGTGAGGTCTTCGCGGGAATGGAGTATATAGAGAGAGCGCGCGAGGTCGTGAAACTAGCTTTCCGCACTTATACACTGCGTCGGGGGTTGGTAGCAAGGGTCACGTCGTCCAGCGCCGAAACGCTGCGCTGCCCAGATTCAGCTAGGGGAGGGGCCGAGAACACTGCCTACATGCGACGGCGGGCAGCGGGAGGCAAATCGAATGAAATCAGCCAGAACAACGGCGGCGACAACGCAGCCCCCTCCACGAGAATGCGCGTCCGCTTAGCATGTTGATCGGGAGTGCGGTACAGTGAAGGCCAGCGGGGTGCACTGAAAACAAGGGGGGGGGGGGAGATCGGCACGACGAGGCGCACACGTTCAAGCAGTGAAAACGAGATTAGCGGCCAGTGTGGCTCTGTGGGCCATTGTTGTATTGTTGTTCTATAAAACGGGTTATCACGTGGGCTCTATATTGCGGAGCGCATGTGGGCACTTGGACGCCCTGGTATATGCTTCAGTGGTTTGGAGGTGAGTATTGCGGCCGGAAGCGTTGAGCCAAGTGCATACATGGTGGTTTTTATCCCGGGTACGAGAGGTTCTCGCACTTACGCTAATTATTCTATCGTTGATAAGAATGTAAGATAAACAGATACGTCCGCTGACAAAAAAAAAAGTCGAAATGAGCACGGCGTTTAAAACAACGTGTCAAAGGGACATCCGCGAAATATAGGCTAAGGTGCAGCACTGCTAAGCTCTAGGACGCGGGTTCGATTCTTGGTCACGGCGCCTGCATATCAGTGTCGAAGACAGGCCTCAGGCCTGGCCGACCACCCGACCTTGACCGCTGGATTCGTGAACCTCACCACTGCTCATTACTTGACTTCATACAGGAAGCAAACTTGTATGTGTATTTTTGAATCAATAATAAATATGCCTGAGGGCAGACTTTCGAAAAAAAAAAAACACATGTGATCGAAGTTAATCCGCAGACACCACTATGGGGGTCACAATGATACCGCTGTTAACGCGACAGCGTTAAGGAGCTCGTTTCGCAGAAATTCCGGTGTCGGCGTCGTTGGTTGTCAGCGAAGAATCAGTGTTGTCCGTGACCAAAAATTCGGGAATGATGCAAATAAAATAAATGATAAAAATCTTCGGTTCAGGTGAGAATCGAACCCAGACCGGCTGAGTGGCAAGCAGGTGCTCTACCACAGCACCACGCCATTGCTTAAATCTGCTTCGGAAAAAACACCATATGAATATCATATAGCGGGAGGAGTCTTCTTAACGCATGTAGCATTGCGCATGCAGAGGCGTAGAATCGCGTCAGGCGTCAAAACATGCGAATTATGCAACGAGTGGGTTTTTCAAAGGCCCACCCATTACAAAGCGCTCAGACACATTTTATCATCATCAGCAGCAAAATCATCAACAAAGTGAGCGGCTGCGTAGGTTCGCGTGTTGCCTTACGGATGCGTACTGGGCCCTTCGCTGATTCGCAAAAGAAAGAATCGTGGCGTAACGGACACTGCGCAACTGTACTTGCAGTAGGCATTCTGGGATATACAGTTTGAAACGGCCAATGTTGCGCGCAGAGACGCTCGTTTCTTTGCGGCACTGTTGAGGCATGCAACGAGAACCGCAGCCAGGCTGGCATTTGAGAAAGCGATGAGCACGGGGCCCGATTACGCTATCACGTTCTACTCTCGAAGGCGAAGCTCAAGCGTACTCCAACTTCCTTTCTTTTTATTTTTTTGACTCGTAAAACCTCAGAATCTGTAGGGCGAAGTATTTTCCTACAAAATTTGACGCGATGAAGAAATCATGCGCATTAAAATTAAACTGAAAGGGACACACACGCATAGGCCTGCCTGGCTGCCCAGGTGGCGCTGCGAAAGCGGGGCTAAAGAGCGCCCCCCTACGATAAGTTCTTTGGTTTCGAGTAGTCAGACTGGCGGCCGCATGCAGCAGTAAGCTCAGATGCACAATGGAGCCGCCGCTGTCGGTTGTGCTGCGCTTTGGATTTCGGCCAATTTATGGCGTGGCTGAGTTCTTCAGGCCAAGCAATCTGCGTAAGGGCAAGAAGCTCGTCAACGCGAAGTATGTTTACGACGTGCAGGAGATTGAAGGAACCGTTACGGCGCGCTGCAACTCGCAAGTGCAGCGAACCTCATACGATGTTGAACTCGAGGTGAATTCTACGAGGCATGCTCGCGCGATTAGCGACAGTGCATAAACTAAGAGATTGCTGTTAAGAAAGACGAAATGGTTTGCATTACACGACGAAACGGAATCAGGAAAGGTCCAATGACGCAGGCTAGCCGTCGGCGGCCCGAATGAGCGCATTCGTGCCGTGTGCCGTTTTCTGCCGCATTCATTCACAAACACACATTTGCACCATGCCCGGTCGTAATTCTGAACATTTGCTTCCAGGGAGTTCGTCAAATTCTGTCCGCGTGCGGTGGCGGTCGAGCTCTAGAGCGACGGCGCGCAATGTTTGTTGTGTGGCGAAGCGGGGTTATTGTCCGGAAATTAAAAGTGGCGCTCTTTTCTGCGCCCCACAGTGAGCACGGCTCACAGTACGGGAATAAAACGAGGAGCTAGCGGGTTAGGAGGCGCACTACAAATAACGAGCTTCCTTCCACATTTTCGCCGCACCTAGACGAGCCCACACTGCTTTCTCCTGTAGTCAGTGCATCAAATCATGGTATGAGCTTTTCTTTTATTGCTGTAGAAAGGTGATTTTTTTTAGCGGAAATGCCACCTCCGCCTCATCTTACTCACCGTGGCGTGTTAACCTTGCCAAATTTAGAGATAACACTCGTCGTTATTTTTTTTTTTACGTTTGAAAACGTTTGCCATGGTTCGACCACCCACACGGTAAATATTTCTGACCGAAACAAACAGCAAGAAAGGGCAACTGAAGTAAACAATGAAAACAAAAGGAAGCGATGTAATTAAAAAACAAAATGAAGTAATACAATGAAAATTTAGGTGTAGGTAGTACAATGCAGCAGCCAATTTTTCATGAAAAATAAATGAAACTTCGCTTTCATTGATGCTCAACACAATGATGAATAGTTTACAAAAGCCGTCAGGACTGCACACAGAGAATATATCGAAAAGTAATCAGCACGTTACGTAGCAGAACGCGTTTTTCTCGCGTACTCACTTCACACGTCGCACAGCATGTATCCAGCGGTTCCGTCGCTCCAATTCGTACGGCTTTCCACGGAACCGGTAGAACCGCACATTAGGATCCTTACCCTCATGTTCGTGGCAATTAACCAGGCCACAATAACGGCGGCGACCGCCCTTCGGGACCGCGCGCTGCTCAGAGCCGTCGCCCGGTCCGCCTGCTTTCGGCACGGTTTCTTGAAGCAGGGATGGCTCGTTAAACATGTCAGGCTTTGCAGGCATAGCGGACAAGTTTCTCAGTACGTTTTAAGCACTTTTTGAGTCTGAAAACTACGCGCAAAAGTAAGTAAAACGCTCAAAGCAAGTGAGAACTGTCATACTCACCAGTCGGCGTCCATTTTTGACTACCCAACCAACTTCGGCGCACGCCACCAGGCTCCGCCACAGTACTAAAACTCCAGTGCGTCAGCCCTATATTCGGCTTACACAAACACGTCGTTCCACCCGGTAAGCCCCCCCCCCCCCCCCACACACACACACGCACGCACGCGCACACACACGCACACACACACACACACACACATACACACACACGCGCGCGCGCACACACACACACATGCACACACACACACACGCACTTGTTTATAAGGCGCTCAATATTACTTGGAGATTTCGTGTAAACAGTAATTCATAGGCTTCTGCGAGGCACTGCCTACACTAAAAGCCTCCTGTGTAAGATAAGCAAAATTGCACGCAGATGTGAATAGGCTGAATACACAGACCACGTTCGTCTACACTGCAAAAACATGACGCTCAACCAAAAGAAGCGTTTGGAAAAACAACGGCCAAGCCGGCCGATGCATCAATGGTAGGCCGCCTGAGCATTACGCTTCTTTGAACTCGAACGACGGCGGTAACCTGGCCCGTCACTGTCGTGTATGCATGTGGCTGCCACCCGCTTTTCAGTAATGTCAGTTATCATGGGAAGATGGAAGGGCGAACAGTAACGTGAAATTGTGGAGGCATACTACATTAGGAGAAGCGGAGTTAACCGTATAAGCACACCGTCAATCTGCCTCCGCGAGAAGGAATTTAGTATTTTGCGAGGATGGCAAGAAAGATGTTAAGTGTATTCTTTCTTTCTTTCACCTGGTGACGTGGTGGGCGATGCTGATGTACTGCACATGCGTTGTGCGGTTTTCTGTTTGAATACTTCCCTTCCATAAAGTCACAGTTGTTAGTTCCAGCGTTGTGTGCGTCTCCCTTCTTTCTCGTGTCCCGTGCTTTTGCTGACTTTTCTTCAAGTTCAAATAATTGACGTTCTTCTCCAGAATGCGCCTCTACAACTTGAACAACATTCGCTTCAACCCACAGACTTTCAAACGTCTCCCGGACGAAGGGGAGATATACGAGGTCGAGAGGCTGATGGACATCGAAGACCTGGATGACCCGGTGTCCCGTCTCTGCGCTGTTTGAAAAAACTATGCGTACGTCCCAGCAAGCCCGCTTAACAGCCGCTTTGACGTCGTCACATGCATCTTAACCCATATATGCCCATTTTCCTACATATAGGACGCTTCTTTGATGCACTCTAACATCGCTATTTCTTCAGCTGATGACTAGCGCAACCTACAGCACATCAAGCAGGCCTAGGCCTGCTTGGTGGTGGCGCTAGTCATCAGCTAAAGGAATATCGATGTTAGAGAGCATCAAAGAAGCGTCCTATATGCAGGAAAACGGGCATATATGGGTTAACTTGGTCAACGGTGGGCCCATCACAGAGGCAGTGCAGAACAAGGTGAGGTGCCTCCGATCCTGGAGGCAATGGAAAACAAGATTAGGCGCAGAAACCTTTCGGAGGGTGGCGGCGCAGGAACAATATATCGAATGAGGCGAAAAGAAAAGATGGCTTTCGCATTCCAGTCGTCTTATGTGTGCGCATAAGGGACACTGATTTTTTTTTCTTCATTCTGAACTTGAATAAGTACGCTACATTTCTCAAAATATTGCAGTCTGCATACATACTGAAGTTAACTCACGGTTTTACTTCTAAGTAACGCACAGAATTTCGAAATCTGGTCACTTGACGTCACAGCACAGCTCAGAGTGCCTCGAAGAATACGCTTCAGCTAGTTCACTTTAAAAAAAAAAGAAGAAAAATAGAACGATCCTAAAGGAAACCGAGAGAGAGAGAGAGAGCGCCAGACATATAGCGACACAGAGCTCTTGAAACGCACGCCATCAGCTTCACAGCGACGCCGCCACCCCAAGACACCGGCACCGCCAGGGGACGCTGGCGACGGGAGCGAATAAAAAAATAAACCTGGAGGGAGGACCACGCGTCCACATACTCGGAGGATAAAAGTTCATTAAAATTACTCGAGATGGGCAGCCGGGCCATTTTCTTTCTGCTGTTTTCTCTTTTAGTTTTGCACGAGACTGTCGCTAGACCACCGGTGGTATGGACGACGGCGGGTTCTGGAGATTCAGGACGAGCGGGGCGATAGACGGTGGGAAAGGGAAACTGGGGAGGAGGGTACCGCCTTCTCCCCCTCTTTCTTTCTTACCACGTCGTGCCACGCAAGAAAAACAAAAAACCCGCGGAAGAAGAGAAGAGGAAAAGGATACAAAAAAACAAGAGATAGCGAACGGCCGAAACTAGAGAGATTCTCTTCCCCCGCGGGCACACCACGTTTGCGCACACACGTCGGACTTGCTCGGCACTATATAGCATGGAGAGCCGCAGTTATCGCTAAGGCGGGAGGAGAGAGACACACACTACGCTTCGAGCCGACGGGTTTTTGCGGCGGTTGTGCTTCAGCCACTCGGGCCAGAACTTCGCTGTCGTTCCTGAAACAAAACAAAATAAATAAAAACAAACGTATCCGCCTATGCAGAACAAAAAGAGCCGAGGAAGCGCTCGTACAAGAACGTATCGAGATATTCGGATCCCTCGCCTCGCCCCTTCCGTCTTCTCCGACTTAATTACGAAGCAGCGAAGCGCGGACCCATCTCTCGCTTTTTCTGTCTCCCTTGTTTTTTTTTTTGTTTTTTTTCACTCTTCTAGGTTTTCTCTCGCAGTTTCTTTTCCACTTGTTCTTGGAGCCTTTTTCGCTGCTTGTGATTTCGTTTCGCTTGGCGCGTTCGCTTTTGTTTTTAGTTTTCACCTCTATAAAAAAATTATACGGCAGCTCGTCTCTCGTCTGTTTTGTTTAACGACTTGGATCCCTTCTGTAGTCCCCGTGAGGCAGCTTTTCTTTTCTTTTCTTTTCTTTTTCTTTTGTCGTCTTGCCGGGATTCTATGCGCAGCTCGGTCAGTTCGGTGATGGCCAAGAACTCAACTTACCGACTCTCAATCGTAGAGCTGTAATATAGGAATATAATTAACCACCCCTCATCACAAGCTAAACAGAGCACAGGCAACTACCCTCCCCCTGTTACAAACAAACACGTACCCGTCACTGTATCGATGCCGCGAAATATACCCCGACATTTATCCTAATCACGCTTGTAAGACCTGCAAGACCCAGTCACCCAGGTAGCTTCGATACCGGATATACTGTGGGAATGTAAACCCCAACGCCCGTCCATTAACACCGAGACCCTCTCGTCGAGATGGCACGCCGCCCTGCGCAGCTCCCACCTCGACGACCAACTTTAGGCTACCCAGCAAGATCGCGAGGCGCCGAAGACGCGAGACCTCGACGTCCCCACCTGGGAGGCCTAGGCCCAGCTGATTTTGATAAAAGTATATTCCTCCTCCTACGCGCGTTGCGCTGTCCGACCGAGTCGAATAAACATGCCGTGACAATTTCGACATGTAAATGATACAAAATATAAAAAGAATATGTTGCCAGTAACTGAAAGGAACGGAACAAGGAAGGAAGGAAAATGAGAGAGAGAGGAAAGGCAGTTTGGCGTTAAGCAGTTTGGCGTAACCGGTATGCTACCCTGCACAGAGGAAAGGGTTGGGAGAGATTGAACGAAAAGTAAAGAGAAAGAGGGGAGCACACACACACACATAACGTCACAGAGCAGAGCTGCAGTCTTGTGCGGTAT
Organism: Rhipicephalus sanguineus; assembly: GCF_013339695.2. Lineage (NCBI taxonomy): Eukaryota > Metazoa > Arthropoda > Arachnida > Ixodida > Ixodidae > Rhipicephalus > Rhipicephalus sanguineus. The sequence continues at coordinate 107,598,666 of NC_051179.1, read as the reverse complement.
GCGGCATCATTATGAGTCTACAGCCGCTCGTGCAAGTCTGTTGCCCTTAGAAATTTTAGCAATGCCTTGGTTGCTTGAATTCTCGATGACTTCTCGGGATGACATTGGAGGATAGTTACTAGCGACATCCTTCTGTTGTCAGGGCGAGCGAAAGCGATTGCGAGTGATCGTCTCTGCACAGCGTAGCGAGGACGGCCGCAGAAGATATGCCGCGGAGTCTTCTCGGTACCGCAGGCGTCGCAAAGAGCGTTGTCCCCCAACCCTATACGAAAATGACTTTGTGAAAGCCACTCTTAGCCGTAATCGACCTAGCAGAGTGGCCTCTCTTCGGCGGAGTCCAGTTGGTATTTGAAAACGCGTAGCAACGCGTTCAGGTGATGCTGCTGATAGTTTTGGCCACTTGTGGCATTCAGTGTGGAGTGCGTAATGTCCTTTGCGATCATTCGAAACATGGCAGCAGCATCAGACTATGAAGAGGGTATAGCCTCTTCCTTGTCGCCTTGCAAAGCTGACCGGGCAGCATTATCGGCATGTTCGTTGCCAATCACGCCGCAGTGACTTGGCAACCACTGAAATGCCACTTGGTGTCCCTTCTCAGATGACGCATGAATGAGGTGTCTGATCTCGAATACCATTTGCTCGTACAAACAAGACCTACGAGGAAACAATGTAGGTGTGGAATACACTGTGACAATCAATGCTATGGGACGCGTGTTTAGCGACGGCGCAAGAGCTTACACGCGTCTCAAGCTGTAATAGATAATTTTGAATTTAGCGGGGTTACGCGCGTTACGGTAAATGACCCACAGCGTTTACCATACGCTAGCCATTTCTCAAAAAAGAAAAAAAAAGGAAGGAGAGTACGACATTGCTTAGAGTTCGTCTCGAAGATCACTTGTCCGCAAGGAGCGAAGTAATGCTTTCAAAGCCTTCTGTGCTGACGACGAACTCGGCCAAGGTCCTAGAACCCTTTGTTCCAACAAAGGGCGGCTATAAGGGCGGCTATCAAGTTTATCTAACCCATAGGAAAGTTGTTGTCTTGGAGCACAGAAACGGGGACAGCCGCACAGAAGATGGGATATCGTTTCTTCGCAGCTGCAGTTATTGCATGTAGAGTTGTTGGCCATTCCAATCAGACAGGAGTAGGCATTCGTGAGGGCCACGCAAGGCCACAGGCGGCACAGAAGCTATGCTAGAGTCGCTACAGCGGCTGCAGCGCTAGTAAGTGAAGTATAACCACAAGTAAAACGATGCGTACGGTCTCCATCTATCGCATGAAGTTGTTCACGAGCCGAGAGAAGTAGCGTAGCCAGGGGGTGGCACACCGGGCCACTGCACCCCCCCCCCTCTGCGCATGCCTATGGGGAGAGGGGCAGGAGGGCGGCCGCCCTCTGGTCAACTAAGAGGGGGGGAGGGGTCGCAATGTCAGTCCCATACATTGAGTTAATAGGGAGGCGGGCGCTGCGACGAACATTCGCCCGCCTTGCCCCCCCCCCCCCCCCCCGAAATATTTTTTGCCAAGGCATACGGAGCCCAAAATTACACTCGTCCACATCGGCCTGCCTGGCCCCCACTTCAGATCAAGGAGGTCCCTCTCCCCTGCCCCCCCCCCCCCCAAAAAAAAAAAAAATTCTGCCTACGCCCCTGGCCGAGAGTGCGGGGTGTTGATGCTTTTTTAAGGCGCTGGCATGCTCGATTTCTCGTATTACGTTGGGGAAACGTGGAACCAACCTCCCTATGCTATACCCTCCCCATTTTTCAGCATCCTTGAGAGGTACGATGCCTTTGTTAACATACTTCTTCTTCTATGGTTCCTTGGTAGCATAGAGTGTATTACTGCAGTCTGCGTAAGATTGTGTCTAGCGTTTTTTATAAGTTACACTGGCGCAATTTACAAGCAATACTGTATAAGCGCCTCTAGCTCTTGTGTGTGTTGGTTCAGTAAACATTCCTTTTTTGAGAGGTGTCATCTGCTTTAAAGTCACGGAACGACCATTCGCATTGTTATTAGTCGTGGAAAAACTAAGACGACTCGAAGGCGAAAGCCATCTTCTTCTTTTTCTTCTCAATCGACGCATTGATCCTCACCCGCCCCCCTCCGAAAGCTTTCTGCACCTAACCTGGTTTTGCACTGCCCCCAGGGTCGGAGGCGAGCGAGACGAGGCGCCTGGCTGGGGCAGTTTCCGGCATACCTTGCAATGCAGCCAACCGCCGTCTTCTTCCTCTCCCAGCCCGCCTCCTCCTACCCTGGAGTCACAACGAGGACCGACAATGTAGGGACTGCGGCATTTGATCAGCAGGTTACTTAGTGCCTACAATATTCTACGATATATGCGAAAACTGAGTCGGTTTTAGCGCTCAGTTTCACTACTTTAACAAATACTTCGTTAACATCGAGATTGAGACGAACGTTTGTTCAGAACAAAGGAAGCGAGGTCAGCCTGAGTGAGTGAGTGAAACAACTTTATTCGGTCCACAATAGACGCGAGTAAACTCAACGTTACCTGGCCTGAAGTGCACTTCTGTAGCCAGGCACTCTGCGTTGTGGAAAGAAGAGGAGGAAAGGAACAGAAAGAAGAGGCTGCGCAATATGGCGAAGCGCTCTCGTAGTCTAGACTAGACTATATGTAGATTCTAGGCCCGTAATTTACAGCAAGAAGAACAAGCAGTACCTAGAAAATCGCTTTAATTGCGTTGAGCCGCAATATAACTTTTTTCTGCAATAGCTGGATGTGGAAGCGGCAAAGACCATCGCTGATCAAGCACCACGAGCTTGGGTTACCTGAGTGTCCACCATGAGCCGTGAACACTCGGATATTCAGAATGCTTTAAGCAGAATCGGGTACTAACTTTGGTAAACCTTGTGCGCAGCGACTCGGCTGAATATGTTTTAAAATGCATGCGAGACATTCGCCCGCAGGCGAGTCATGAGATCTAGCTGAGTCGACGGTTCGTGCCCGGAAAACGGTGCAGAATACCTGCGGCCTCTGAGTGGTATTGAAATGAGATGACTGCCAGCCATTTCGCCACCCCCTTACCCCTAACGGGGACGTCCTTTACAATCTCCAAGTGCTATTCATACCCTCCCACGGCAACAGCGGTGACCTGAAATGTCCCCAACACGATTAGCGAGGCTTCATTGCTCATTTTACGCAAAAGAAAACGCAAAATATTCATTGCTCATTGCTCCTTTTACGCAAAAGAGAAACGCACCGAGTGAATTCGAATATTATGTAACGAAACGCGGCTCGAGCCCGCCGATGCTCGACGGAGAATTGGTATTCAGGAAGCGAGGCTGTTGCTTATTGGCATGCATTGTCAATCATGCTTCGTTAATTCGGTACCTCGAAACAAATAGATAAAATAAGCGGGACACATGGACACTAATGGTGTTCCTTGCGATTCAGCTTACACCGTGGGTGGCTCAAATCAAATACTGTCGCCTCATTGCGGAACTCAAGAGCTGCCAACGCAAGCCTCCCCCTACACCATTTCGGCTTCTTTCTACTCATCTTGTGTGTATTCAACTTATTTGCATTATTTTAGACATTCTGCCTCATTAGACATTCTAATTGTTCTCGCCTTATTTTCACCTATGGGGGCTAGCATACGGGCAGGAGACGCTCGTTCGGACTCACGGACATGAATGCGAGAACGCGCTCGCAGAACTAAAAAAAGTAACAGTAAGACAGAAGCTCGCTCCGTCTTTTCTTCCAAGAGCACTTTCTGTCGCCTTCGACGTTTACGAAAACCCGGAAGACTGACGCTGAAATGTATTGAAAAGAAAAGTTAAACGCACCGAAAGGAACGGGCGAAATGCAGAGCCGAGATTAAGAGAGCGATTGCGGAACAGTAAGCAGAAACGGTTGCAAAGACACCGGCATTTAAACACACGCGAAGGAAGATCGGGGGGGGGGGGGGGGGCGGAGTGGTAACTCTCTCCCTCTTTGTCTTAAGAACGAATGCTCATTCACTGACTCGTTCTCTTCCTTTCCCGCGTGATTAGTTCCGCGCGACGCCGTTTCCTCCTTCACCCCTTGGTTCGTCCTTAAAAGGTCTCGATCTCTCTGCTTAAGGACGCGACCGAGTTGATTGCCGACGGTAATCAAATTGTGCGACGCGGGCTTCCAGTTGTTCCTTTTTTACGCTGCGCTCCTTTCTTCTCGTAATTGTTTCTTTTTTTTTTTTTTTGTATAGCCAGCCTTCTAAGGAAGAAGCCTACAGGTCCCGCCCGACATACCTGCCCTGTTTACTCGGTGCCATTTATTTTCTTTCTTCCTATGTTTCGCTCGCGACGCAGCGACTCGCGGCAACAAAGTATAGACGCACGCGTGGCAAATGCGAGGAGAAGGAAAAGCGGAAGGGGACGCGCAGAGACTGCGGAGCTTCGCGCGCGTGTGTGTCCCCACCGTGCCCTGTCGCATAATCGCGGCAGCAAATTGTAAACAGAGGCGACATTTAACGAATGGGGTCGGAAAAAAGAAGAAGCAGTTTAGTTTTAATTGCGACGTAATTGAGGGGCGTTAATCACTTACAAGACAGGCCGCTAATGTCACTGCTCGAACCCGCCTCTCCCTTCTCGTATCGCTGTTTCTTTTCTTTCTCTGCACTCGTACTCGCTCTGTCGCGCGCTGCCCCGGCGCATCGGAAGAAAGCGCGTCGCCTTTTGCCTCGTCGGAAGAGATGTCGCCCAGGGCGTGCCGCCTTCGTCGTTGTTGTGTTTGCTCGTTTGTTTTTCCTTTAGAGGCCGTGTTTGTCCTTGCCATTACGCAAACGTATACACGCGCTGGACGACCCTGTATAGCTGCTGTTGCGCGCCGATTCTTGTCGATGTCTCTGTGTGCCGGCAGCGCAGCCGATTCGTTCGGTCTTTTCCGGATCGTCCCGAAGCGGCAGGTGGGGCCGCGGCAATCGCTTTTCAATCCGAGCTCGCGTGGGGTCCTTAATTGCCGGCGCACAGAACACCGGTCGCGAATGTTTTAAAGCATTCAGTATATATACTTTCAATCGTTATAATTGACTTCCTAATGCCTCTGCTAGTTTTGTTATTTTTTTTTCTTACAAACGCTTGACAATTTTGGACCGCGCCACAGTGCGAAGCACTATACACTGGAGTAAGCATACGCATGCCACGTGACAGCCGATCAATCGGGGCTGATTTTGCTCCCTCGCTCGCTGCTTCGCAATGTTCGTTCTCCGCTTGAACGGTCGTATTGTGTACGTGAGTGAATTGCAAGCGCTGTCTGTGCGTTTACTTCCAGGTGACCAAATATATTAAAACAGAGCTGCTATGGTCGAGGTTTGCCGTGTGTCGTGGATAGAAAATTATCATCATCCCGAACCGGCACGCGCTCAATGACCGCCCAAGCATTCTGTAGAGGCTCTGCTGCTCTGCTGCTGACCTACAGCTCTGCTGTGACCCTGCAGGCTTGCGCCACTTAGTGCAAGCGGCGCAAACTTTTTCTTTTCTTTTTTTTTGCTGGGACGCCTGATACAATACGTAGAAGCCCCGCGTGAAGCTTGATTCATTAGTATAGCGTATAGACTCCGTCTTTGCTGCTATATAAAACGCAAACGGGCGAAGGATGACGCTGACACTCATTTTATGGACAGGTTGTTTCGTAAAGATAGGCACTGGAACGAATGCGTACAAATGTATTTACAGTGTCGTATTCGTGTAGCACAGCCCTGATTGAACAGCTCGCGCAAGGTTGTCATGTCATTCTCCTCGTCCTAGTAAGGAAAAGATGACTGTTTGTTACGCAGCTGTACCCCAAGCGGCAGAAGTGCTAGCCCATAGCTGTAACGGTCTTTGTCAGAGGCACGGTTGTAGATCTTGAGCCAGGAAACGTGAACAACATCACTGGACCGAACGAGAGATGACCACGGTGGACTGACGGGGCCAATCTCTTAGGTAACAGGTGTCATCAGACGCACTACACGGCATGGTACCGTGCACCGGAACGGAGGCTTCTCAGAAAGACCCAAAGGGGGGCCCAGAAAAGCTGAATATTATCCAAACACGGTTGCCCTTTGTGCTACTCATATTCCATTCCAGGCGGGTTCTATTTGGCTGCAGTTGTAGCTGCTTCTATGTGCTAAGCAAATTGTTAGAAGGTTCGTGAGTGGGCCCCCCAGCTTATTCACTGAGTGTCTTTGAACGACTCGCAGGTTATCAGCTTGCGCCCTCTTATGTCCCCGTCGTCAGTTTTGTCGCGCTAGCTTGTAGCCGGATGCATGTGCCGCGAACTTGTGATGCCCTCAGCGAGTTACCGAGATGTTTAGTTTTGCGAAACTGTCGTCAAGCACCGCACTTTGGTGAAGTGAATCTCGTGAAGTGACGCGACAAATTAGATCCGGCTTCAACCAACGAGCTCTTTGGTTTCCCAGTGCACTGGCCTCACTTTACTAATTGATTACGGCAATTTCGCAAAGCTTCTGAGAAGCAGCTCGGTTACAGCCGCCATGGGCGATAGTTTGGTGATCAATACAAACGCACGTTGAACACCGGCTTCGAAGCTTCGAATATAGACAGATTTTCGAGTGCATGATTATTTTCTTTTGCTTTCCATGAGAGTCGCGGACTTTTGAATTTGAGCACGCCGACACATCTTGAAGTGCCATTTCATGCTGTATTACGAGACAGCGCTGTAGGCGTTTCTGCTGTTTCAGCTAGTTATGTGGTGGCTTACGTAGTTAATGAGAGCGCGCTATAGCCGCTTGAGGGGTCTTCGAGGCTACTATAAGAAGCTCGCACTCTAGGCAGCACTGACGGTCCCAGCGGCGCGCGCCATCTGGCGTGCAAGTCAATTACGGCGCCGCGACTACAGGGCAGAGCTAGCTATAGAAAGGCCAGACCTGCTCGCAAATGCACCGGATAACTCGTTCGGGGACCCTGCGCAGCTCCTTACGTTACGAACTCATCAGGGCCCCGAGCAAACTAATTTGGCCACTGCGGGATAACATGGAGCTCTTTGGCACTTCTTCGAGACGGCAGTGACAAGGTACGCAGAACCAAGGGGGCTCTATATGGGGACGAAAGTTCTTAACACAATGGCCATTCAATTCGCAAATAAAAAATAAAGATAGAAAGAAAGACATTATATATATATATATATATATATATATATATATATATATATATATATATATATATATATATATATATATATATATATATATATATATATATATATATTTAGGAGGAGGAGAGGAGTCGTTTCAGTAGAAATAAAGAAATAGAAACAACTCTGCGTGATTATTCATAACATACAACACAGGTACTCAAGGCACTGGGTATAGTTACCACGACGCACAGTGCCCCTAGACGCCGGCTTTACCATCAAGTGCCTTTCTTAAGTAATCAGATTGTCGAAATATTCGTACTAGAAGCTTTTTGATAAATGCAGCGGTATCATCCACATTCGCCAACGTCAAATTCCTTCTTGATGGGATAAAGACAAAGAAATAATATGCTTAAAGACACTAAACGTGTATTTGCAGACACTTGCAAGATTCGCTATTATATTAGGGATTATATGAGGCGGCAGAAAGCTACGTAGAAAACTATGATAAGCTAATAAAGGTACAGACTCCTGAGTTGATGGAAAGAAACGCGAACAGCGCGGCGCGCTAGGGCTCGGCTGTTCGCGTTTGTGTTCATCGTGCTCTCGCTAGTCGTCCTTGAATGATGTATCATGAATGGCTCTAGTGTCTTTTTATTGCCAGCCAGGTCACAACCTCTTGAAAAGCAATTCGAACAGCGCAGCGGGTAGATGCCGCACAGTTCTCATTTCTTACCATCGCGATAGTACACATATCACCGAAGACTCCTCGATGCCGGCGTAATTTGGAGCAGGACAGCACAGGCTCCGTGGTAGCACTGCCATTCGTGCTATATAAGGACAACTAAAATTACACGACTGACTAATGTCCCGTCACATCGTTCTGCTAGGCAGCAGTTGCCTTTACTGTTCTGTCGTTCTCGCGTGCCAGGTTTTTCTCACAGTCGAATGCGCATATGTATACGGTCGCCAAAAGACGGCCAAGAAGAACAATAAATTTGAAAGTGTTGACTCTGGCTACAGTTGTGTTTGCTTACGGAGATGGCATTCCCTGGTCGTGACGTCGCAACGGGTGCCAGCGTCCACTATATAGAGGGCGGCAGGTGTGGTGTACCAAGAGCGGCCGTCGAGTCTGGTTGTACAAGACCTCTTCAGAAGGTATGGCTGCAGCTAGCCTGAACAGAAGGACGTTAACGCGCCTAATATTATGGCTTCTGGGGAGGTCGCGATGGCGTTCGCAGTACTCGTGTATCGAATAGAAGACACGCAAGTCTGGAGTGCACACAAGGCCAGACGAGGAAGTGAGAAAGAAATGAGGCGAGTAAGACTGTGGGCCCAGTACAACCTTAGTAACCGCTCTCCATGCCCTCATCCTCGCTTTCTACTCTATGAGCCTGCGAACGCATACTATTAGTACGCGCTTCCCTAATTCATGACCTCCGGGTCGTGCCTCCCCGACAGCGAGTGAGATACAGGGAACACTACGCCGAACGAAGGAAGAGCAGGGCGTCAAGAGGTGCCCTATTGTTCGTCGACGATTGCCGGCGTAACCCAATTGGCCCCCGCCGCCGTAATTGCGAGCCACCATTTCATTCCCCTTGCCCGCGCCATAGGTCGTGGCCCGACGCGTAGACGACTGCGCGGACACGCAGTCACTGGGGCTGCACCGTCAGCAGCCCATGTGGTCCTTATGGGCACGCGCAGGGCACGAGCGCCGCGTTTCAATTGCCTCTCGGTTCCCGAGGGTCCGTCCGCACGCGCGCCTCTTCGCAGGTCGCAATTAATCAGGAGCGACTGGGGAAGGAGGGAAGCGCCGGCAGAAGGGAACACGAGCGTCGCTTTGAGGGAAGAAGGGAAGCGCCACAGGGAAGGGCTGGACGACGCTCCCGTCTCCAAGTCAAGCCCCCTCGCACCCCCTACCTCGCGAAAGACAAGAGAAACTCGCAATCAGGGAACACTGGGAATGCGAGCATAAAGCGCGGTCCCTTGTTCGAAGTAAGAGAGAAAAAGACTAAATAATAGGAAGAAAGGGCGTGAAAGGTTGTTGGCTGGGAAGTGTTAGGGTCGAAATTAGGGAGTATAGGATGGGCAGGAACGGATGCGTCTACGCCCAAGAGCTCGTTAAGGTTTTATTGGGTCTGCCTCTATTAGCCTCGTTTAAAAAAACAGGAGGGGAGGGCGCTCAAATGAGGAGTCCTGGGCATGCGGCCCGGGTTAATTACTCGACTCTGTTCAGTGTGAAGGGGCACGATTTGGGGAGCCAAGGCTGCTTGTGGCCTCGCCGGCTTCGTTCTACCGGCGTACGGCAGTGCGTTGAGTGAATCAAGAGATAAAAAAATAAGGTGGAGTAAAGAAAGTATACAAATAGGAGTCGCTAGAAAACGAGGGGCTGTAAGTATGCAGTGCTATAGGTTCGCAGTCTCGGTAAGTGCCGAAAAAGCTTTCGTTGTAACCGTTACAGGGTTTATACACTTTTGCACGCTCGTTTTAACTCCTTGCGAAGTAGCACGTTAAGTTTTCCAGTTGAGTTGGTGCTGAACGCTATACGAGCGCTTTTTTCACATGATGGTACGAATCAGGCACGTAGGCAAGGGGGGGGGGGGCCGGGGGGCCCGGCCCCCCCCCCCCCCGAAATTCGTCCGGCCTTCTATACTCCCGGGAAACTTTTGTTTTATTTTTGCCATGGAAATACTTTTTTTCGGACAGTTAGGCCTTGGGCCCCCCCCCCCCCCCCCCCGAAAAAAAATCCTGGCTACGTGCCTGGTACGAATCATATATAAGTCAAGATAATATAGCTTTATCCACAGCTGCTGTTCATTTATTTGCTTGGCAGAGGGAAGGAAAAGTGATTTAATTTAACGATGTTTTTGTATACTTAGTGTGCTGTTTGTTCGTGGCGTATGTATGAGCATTTATGGGGCAGTTGAAGCTTTTTGACAGTGTACTGCAGATAGCCGGCTTTAATTAGGCCTACCTTTTCATACGCGTGCAGCTCATAAACAACCACCAAAGAAAGAGGAATGGAAGAAAAGTGGAGAGGTCGCTAGGACGTGCGTCTTATCGGTCGTGCACGCGATGCACAAGGCAAAGGGTCAGAGCCGGAGACAATGAAAGGAAAACCCATAGCGAAACTTGTCATAGGTAACTTACGCAGGTTGGCCTCATTTGGTGATGCGGCTCAGGACAACGACACATGCAAACACTTAACGGCCACATGTAGAATGCAGGCTGCCTGTCCTGTTTCTTTTATTATTCGAAATGCTGCCCTTGGGTATAACATATTTACGCACACCTACACCTACGCACAAACGTAGGCATTTTGTATTGAAGTAATCGTGCTCGTGTTTATACGTGTCTCTGCGTTCAAACTCTCCCGATAACTATAATACGCTTCGTGTGTTCCGATCTTTTCCTCTTCAGATATCATTGCGTCTAGGATACTGGAGTATCGAGAATAATGCGGAATTAAACTCTGAATTTCGGAGAATTGGAGATTTACGAGAAATGAACTCCGGTAAACGCCATATTTCCGCCAAAAAATAAACTACGAGAAACATCCTCCGAATTTCAAGAAAAATAAACTCCGAAAACACGGAGCCCTAGTTACAGCCCAAGAACAAATATGAGCTCCGACCAAAGCGGGCTCCATCCCAATCAAGAGTCGTTTGTCTTTAGAATAAAGATGGACGGTTTAGAGCACTAAGCGGTGTTTAGAACAAAAAGTGAACGAGTTATAGTACCATACATATTCCACTACAACTTACACCAAACCACGGAGTAAGATAAGGGAGGAGCGCCGACTCCGCCGCCGCCCAACGCATTCGTTCGGGGCAAACCGTGCAACGAGGACGCGGCGGTCTAACTCATTCCTTCGCTGTCCCCCTCCGCTCCCCTTCAAGCTTTCGCACATGCTTCCTCCTTTCCTTGCGTTGATCACAACGCGTAGTGCAACCTGTCGAGGCACAAGGAAATCATTCTACACCTGCTCTTATGAGTGCATGCGCTGACTGGCCGAGGCCGGCGCGACGGCGGCGGGGAGCGGCAAGCGGGCAGCAGACGACAAAGTGGGTAGGCAAGCAGACGCAGGCATGGAGGAAGGAAAAACTAAGGAGAGGCCCTATCGTATCCCAATGCATTGCGAAAAGTGTGGCGGAAGTGACGTCAGATTTATGGGGCAAACAAACCGGTATGGGGCAAACAAAACAGCAGGCGCCCCGCGGCGTGCTCTCCGCGGTGGTTCGCTTCTGCTCGAATCTGTAGTCCCGGCGTAAACTTAGCGCGTATTGTGCGGTTCGCACGCAGTGAAATGTTGCAAGCAGACGTTTACCAGGTTGTTCGTGCGTGGCAGGCCCGAGCGCTGCGTGCTGAAATTCTTCGTGGAACGTTTTTGTGCAACAGTACAGAAAGTACCGGTACGTGCCGTATTCAGAAACATTCGGCCCCTGCCTCATCGTATTCGAACTCACCTAGCAGTGACTTACGCGTTCTGCTGGGCTTAGGCCTTTCTTTTCTTTTCTCGTAGCCCGATTTCCAGATCTATTGCCCGATTAGCGGTTCTTTGTTCGTGTATAAGGAGTAAGCGTAGTAGCTATTCGGCGCAACGCCAACCTATAGTTGACGTAACTTCACGTCGAAAGGAGGACACCGCTGTATTGTATACGCGACGGTGCATGTAAAGTTTGTAATTCCGGTGCGCACACAACACAAGCACGCAGCGAGCGCACACATCACGTAGTCCGATAACAACAACAAAAGTTTATTGCCCTTTTGTTTGAACGACACAGCCTCTAAAAAGCACGATGCCTTCAGCGCATGGTATGCACGGCGCGTCAGACGCCAAAAACAAGATTTCACGTGTGTTCCGAGTTGACAGAATGAGTAACAAGCAACAGAGCGCACATCCGAGAGCTTCGCACGCAAATACCATGCCTTAGTGATCAGTAATCAAGCGAACGTATACGTACACATGAAAAGTGACACCCGGTACTGTTCGCAATACACGCGATTAGCACAGGGTATACGCAACAGCTGGGCATTGCGTAGCTTTCCTAAAGAACACGCACAAAGAGCAGCAAGCGTGAATCGACTACACCGCTTGCACGGCGAAAAACAAACAAACAAAAAAAAAGGCTGCAAAGTTTCGCGATGCGCGCATGCGCTTGCAAACGTCGCGACGGAAATCGCGAAATGTTTCGCTGCGCCTTCGCTAGGAGGCGATGCGGGTGTTTGCGATGTGGAGGCTTCATGAATGTGACGTCAGGGCCTCTCCTTAGTATTCCTTCCTCCATGGACGCAGGAATGCGGCGAACAGTGACACTGCGCCGTTGCTATTGGCCGCGAGATCGAACACAGTCGGCACCTAGCGGCGAACGGACGAAGCCCCGAAGTGTGGATGCCAGTTGCCTGTCGCCGCTTCAGCAGCAGTGTGTGTTGTTTATGTTCTTCGAGGATTCGCGATGGAAGTTGACGGGGACGATTTGGTCGACGTTGAGTAAACTCATTCTTTCCTTTTTGTAATGGAAGTTCGTAAAGCCAGTCACTTTTTTTGAGTAGTGATGCGAAAAGCATTTGTTTAATGCGACCGCACCAGATACGCTTGTCGCTTTTCGCCACATACGCTTGTGCTCCAGCCTTCCGGGCTAAGCAAAGACCCCAAAAAAGTCTACGTGAAGCCAACCGACGCGAAAAAAATTGCACCATCTCCCACTAAAGGGAACCATGTGGGGATGTGAAGCAGCGCATGGGTCGAATTAAAGTTCCGTTCATCAGCGCACCTTGCCCGATGTTAACGCGTCCTTGCAAGTGGAGCACACCATGAATTCAGTGTATGCTGGTGCTGTTACTCGTCCCGAACTCTTGTTGGAGCACGCCACGCGGGTTCATCGCCACGCCACGCGGGAGCACGTGCGTTCATCGCGCGTCTGCAGAATATCGTTCCCCGACGCCATCACATGATTGCTGAGAGAGTGTAAGGGGGAGAGGCCACAGCGTCTTACCCAGCCCTTTACACAGGCCCGAACGCGCTAGCGCGTGCCAGCGCGTTCTGACTACGATACAACGCGTTGGTTCATCGCGTGTCTGCAGAATCTCGTTCCCCGACGCTACCACATGATTGCTGAGAGAGTGTAAGGGGGAGAGGCCACAGCGTCTTACCCAGCCCCTTACACAGGCCTGAACGCGCTAGCGCGTGCCAGCACACCTGGTACCCGAGCGGACGGTCGCCAATTGAAGGACGGACACAGCCCCGAGCAAAAGCTGCTTCGTATCTAAAGAAGTCACAGTTTCGCCGCAACGGCGAAGCAGTGAATGCGATGGCAACAAATTAGAATGTCACACGAAGAACGGCAAGCAGCTAGTGATGCAGAACTATCGATGGTACTATCGATACTATCGATAGCTGAGTCACTATCGAACTATCGATAGTAAAAAATACTATCGATAGCGCTATCGATAGTAAGTACTATCGGTGGTATAAAATCAACAACACGAACACACTGCAGAATAAACTTGATTCCCCGCGCGCGTGGTACATAGTGGAGCCGGATGAGCAGGCTGACGGGCAAGAAAGTTGAGATGCTTGTGTTCTTCACGAAAGTGCTTCGCTGACACATGATCATAAAGTCAAACTGTTCAGCTGTAGCGGAAAGGAAGGCGTTACATGTAGTGGAACTGCGCAGCTTCAAATTTATATTGCACTTTATGATTTCAATACAAAAAAATATCATGAACTAAGTTTGTTAATTGTAACGTGTAACTGATTGCTTTTGGATGTGAATTTATGGATTTATTGATGGACATAATGATTACAAAATTAAAAAAAAATTATCAAGGACTAAGTTTTTTTAATTGTAAGTTGTAACTGGTTGCTTTTGAATATGAATTTATTGATCGGACATGTGCCGCCATTTTCACAGCAGAAATAATTTCTCTCGCTAAAAATTTGCTGATAAGTTAAGCGAAGCTAATAGTAGGCTATCGCGAATATTTTGGGCAATTTGGCCAGCCCGCAACAGCATTGTTATTCGCACCTCTATGGTTAGGTTGTCACGTGGTTGTGACGGTGAAGAATGCTGCAGCAAGACTGTGAAATGCGAAGCTCTTTATTTGGTCGAACTTAACTCAAAATACAAGTGATACACCCTGCGCACTAATTGCGGGGAGAACAGTCGTCGGCCGTCGAGTAATCTGATAATCGGTGGAACGCTTCCTCTTTTATACATCAGTCATCGAACCTTCCAGCGTTATCGCTGGTGCTCGCGTAAGCTCTCCAATAAACTTGAATATTCTCGTCTGGTGCGTAATCTTAACAAAATAATCTCAAACAATCGCGAAGATCTTAAACAATTGCGCGGTCTGCGTCAAACGCTGCTAACAGTCAGTGGGTGAAACCCGAATACATCAAAACAAAGCAATAAACCCGCCTGGCAGTAATATCGCTAGTAATATTACCGATGGTACTACCAGTTGGACTATCGATAGTTTGTCGATAGTTGTACTATCGATAGTTTGTTTACACCATCGATAGTTTCAAAGAAACTATCGATACTCTCGATAGTCAATTTACCGATAGTTCTGCATCACTACAAGCAGCTCGATATTTGCAACGTGCCGCTGAAGCACAAAGAAGGACGCCCGAAAAGAACGCACATGTGTACACAGGACAACCGCGAACTGACAACGGTCACAGCTCGACACCCTGCAGCGCACTGCTCAAACACAAGGAAGGACGCTCGAAAAGAACGCACAGGTGCACACAGGACGAGCGCGAACTAACTGTTACGGTTGTTACTTCGTGTTTGAGCAGCGCGCTACAACCCAACGCTCTTCGACATCTTTTTCTTTAAAACTGCGACACATGGAGTGACCCCTCCGGGTCTCCTGCCGCGCGGTGGTGTTCGACGCATCGTTTACTCGGCGTTCCACATCGTCAGTGCGGTCAGTGGGTACAGAAATGGGCCACTTTTTAGTGCGCGTCTGAAGGAAAATGTAGGAGCGTTGCTTTAAAGCGCGCCCTTCGGGCAATCTCGCGGGTGATACTACACATACTGAAGCACCTCCAAGCTCTGCGTGCCGTTAGCCTTAAATGGTGTACGTAAATAGCTCGACGTTGCTATGCTAAACAGCCGGTGGCGCATGGTCGAGTTGTTTAAAGGCCAACTCCGGCGATTTGTCGAGGTCGATGGATCTCAATGAAATTCGCTGGGTATGTTCCTTTGAAGGTTTCCGTCATTTATGCCAAATTACAGGCTTGAGACACGCGCAGATTGTTTGCAAATGAATTTTAAAGATTGTCTGCAAACGGCCTCCCGGTTTCCCACAATTATTGGCAACATTGCGTCTGTGACGTCAATATTGTTATGGCGACGGAAGTGACGCACCGTGGGCACCGCTAACTGTCATTATCAGACGCGGCACTGTCAGTTGCAGACATTACAGCTGATGCGCGGCGTGCACACCTCTCCACTGTGCGCCTGCTCGTCCCGGCTGTCACAGTTTTCATACTCCGCGCCGGCGTGACCGGCATGCCTTGCACGACTTCCGGTTCGTAACAACTACTACGTCATACGTAGACAGTACACTCGGTTGGGTTTCGGTTTCGGTATTGCGTCTTTTTGCTTAATAAAAATTATTTTCGAATTTGCTGAGCATTTCTGCTATCGGGCGCGTGACAAGAGTGTCTCAGGAACGTAAAAGCACCATTACCTTGACATGGTGAAAAAATCGCCGGAGTTGGCCTTTAAAGCAGCGCGCTGTGGAGCGAGGGGTCGAAGCTTCGAATCCTGGTGGCGCGCACTTCGGAATTTTTTTCTTCTGATTTATTTTACTTTGTGGCTTTTATTTATATATACATACATATACAAATCCGGGACATGACGGCGACGGCAACGGCAAAAACCAGCCGAGAGTGTCCATATAATTGCTATCGCAATAAAAATAGCAGAATTTACTGCTCATGCCCTGCAGGATGCTAATAAAACCTCAAGCTGTTCGGATATGGTTGGTCGTGGCGCGTGCCGCAATGTGTTGTATCGCACCTGGCGAGGCAGCTTCTGCTAATCAAATATATACGCTACGGTAACCTCAACTTTGGTACTATATCAAGCCTCAATCGGTTCTGTAAGATCCGTTTAAAAGATTCAAAGAACAAATATATCAGCATGAGCAGTGGCGATCAACTCGCTCGCGCATGTTCGTTCATCGCTTACGTGGTCCGTCCGTTTCTCGTTCGCGAAATTCCATTTCTTACTCTGTACGAGATCATGCGCCAACTGGACGTGTTTCGGCGCTCATACTTTTTCTTCGGAACACTGGGAACGCTTCTCGTAGTTGAGTATGCGCAACGAAAAACGAGCAAACTAAGGCTCGGTGACGCTGGCTCAAGAGGACTCGCAGCTAGTGCGAACCATGGAGTTTCATACTATAAAACCTAGAGGGTAATCTGGCGCTAGTGTCTATGCGGGCTTAAAGCCCCTGATATTTATGCGGGCTCCTTGAGCGGCGCTTCAACCAACATGAGAATGATGAGAAGTACAGGCTTCGGATCTGCTTCTGATGGATTAGGTTCTTGAAATTCGCGACGCTTGTTTGCCGAGTGTAAAACAAAGTGATATAAAGTTGTTTTCAATTAACACTTGCTTCATTCTTTTGTACGTAAAACTTATTACAAAAAGTTTGCTTGACGGTGAGATGGAAGTGAAACCTGGACCACCAGGCTGCATTGCTCTGCAATTGTGTTGCAGATCTGGCATCACGATATAATTAATTATTTTTTTATAACACTTAAAACAAACATGCTTGTCTTTGTCTTGAAAGTAGGCAATATCTATTTATGGAAATAACAGTACTGTATTGAGTGAGAAATACTTAACGCATCATCTGCTGCGATGACAGGCTGATGCCAGGTGCGTCTGTCCAAGTGGTCTGCCCCCAACGCATGTCTCGTTTTGTTGTGAAGTCAAGTCGGAGGAGCGTGACGGCGCGTCTGCTTAGCTTGCAGCCGATTTGAATGAGCTTTGTCAGGACGCACTTATCAAACAAACGTGACCTTACGCAATTTCCTGCACTGGCATCGGACGCTACGTCTATGCGCAGAGGTGAATGCACGATGCTTTGCTAAGACTTTCAAATACAATCTGTAATGCTGCAACGTGGCGGCAAACCAAGAGATCTAGCGTTCTCCATCCTCGTTGAACAACAAAGGCATTGCTTGAGTGCTTTGCAATGCACCCCACTACCCAGGCCTCGCGAAGAACGAAACTGAAACTGTAGTAAAAGATCCGTAGACATGGTTCGCTAGCTAAGGCAATCCAATACGAAGCCTGTACTTCCTATCATTCCCATGTCGGGCCCGTATTCTCAAACGATCGCAAAAGGCGATAGTATCGCGTTTGGTGACGTAGAATTTGATGCGTTCAATAAGTAAAAAAAAACACTTGCCTGTGACGTCATTGTTGCAACTGGCCGTTGGTAATACGAATGCCTCACAACACAGGAGTCAGCGCACCGTACGTACGAGCGCAGAGCAACCCGAGTGCGGCGTTTTCGAGCGTGTGCTGCTGCTTCTACGCAGTGACCAGGCTTGGCCGGCTTGGCTGTGGCTACTTGAAGTACAAGACGCGTTGAAAGTGCTTTCAACGTTTTTTTGTTCGATTATTTAATGCACAATATAATATTGAAAGAATGCAACTTTGCGTGAAACGTATTTTCGTTGAGAGTTTAACACAGCGTACTCGGAGAGTTCAGCTGTAGCGTGCCGCCGCAGCGACATCGTCTCAAGATCTCAACATGTTGCCGGCTCACGATAAGCCACGCGAGCAACGCACGGTTCATGTTCCTGGGACGTTCAAACCACGAAAAAACACGGGCTGGCAAAGAACGAGTGCTGATAACACCCCAAGGTAATGCTCGATGAAAGCTTCAGCGTAAAAAATGCTGCGTATATCCACCGAGGATTGAATACTAGAAGCTACCGCCTACGTCACTGAAATGCTAGACTTCACCACGGACCGACGGTTAACGGTGCCTTCGTTTATTGCAAATATGTCGAGAGCACCGTCGAGCACCATGACGCAAAATTGACGTCGGCGGAATTACTAGATGGCGCCCTAACTTTTCAGGTTTGCTCGATAACCAATCAGCGCGCACCAAAGGCGATACTTTTGCGATTGTCGCCTTTTGAGAATACGGGCCTTGGTTGCACGATCGCAGCGTCAGTTTCCTCTCTGGGTTATTGTATGAAACTCTTTGACGCGAACAAACCTGTATTTTTGATTAAACGTATAAGCTTCTAGCCATCAGAAACGACCTATTCTGCGATTAGACGACGTTTCAAGTGAGCTGGACTTTTGTGACTTCACCTCAACCTCTTGTTCTAGTCGAAATTTATCATACAGGTACACGTTTTCGTCACTAGTTTTTGTTGAAAACATGAGCATCCCGACAAGTTGTATCAAATATCCTGACATCAGTGCTCAGCCACGCACAATATTTTAGTGACTCACGACGAACTTTTATTTCATGGTGTGCCTGGTATTCATACGTTAGCAGAGAGAAAGTACTTGCCAAACACTAGCTGATACGACTCTCTCACGGAGCTGAAGGATAGGTTAACCGCAGTTTTTTGGGCAGAGCTTATTATATTTATTATTCTTAGGCTTCAACCACGCTGTAAAAAAAAAAACATGGTTGATCCCTCCGCCATAGGAATCGGCATAACACGAGAGTAAAACGTCTCTTTACAGAAGCCCGCAATGTCTGTGTTTGGCAGCAATAGCACTGTTTAAGGTGGATGCACCCACGTTGACGCTTGGTGGCACATCTCCATCCCGACAACTAACGTCCATGATCAATGAATAAACAAACCTTAGTGGTAGCTGTAGTAGTTAACGGTAAGAGCGTAATCGAAGAGAGCTGTGTGACAGCCAGAAGAACGTCGCTGATTGGACGCAGAACTTGGGTTGTTGGCTCCATCCCGCCGCATGTTACACTGCCTATTAGGCAGTTTTAGAATATTGTACGTATTGCTTTGCGTTAGCGTTTGTCGCCGCTGAGCATGCGTCGTATGCTGTCCTTTGCGGGCCCCCGTTAAGTGACGGAAGTAGCGGGCGACCGCAACGACCGCTATCTTTGCATAATGGCCTATTGAACACCACGGCGGGACTAGACGGAAACGCAACGAGCGTCGCGTCTGCCCTCCAGCCCGGCAGCGATTTTTCTCGGGGCAAGCATACGCCATAGAGTTTCCTAAAATTAACTAGAGGGGACTCTGGCGCTGCGATCGTTCAGCTACCATGGGAATGATGGGTAGTACACAAATTTGCCTAGTCTTCGTGCTTGCGGCTTCAAACGTACTTGTGGCTTTGTTTATTGCTATGTTTTGGTTTCCTGTCGGATAAAAGAATGGATCGTTGTGAACTTCGTGACCGTATTTGAATCGCTGAGCCTAAAGAAGTTAAAGTGGCGAAATGAAACTGCTGACTTTTGCTGAACTTCGTTTTGCGACAAAGCGGATGCAGCCGACGCGGAGCCAAACGGAGCCGAAAGTACGAAGTTTAGACAAATTTGTGTACTACCCATCATTCCCATGCTGGCTGAAGCGTCATGCGTTGCAGCTCCCATAGACACTAGCGCCAGAGTTCCCTCTAGTAAGTATTGTAGGAAACTCTATGGCATACGCAGGGAACGCGGTGTTACAGCCAGGCGATGAAGGCGCGCGTTGTAGATGGATAGATGCTATGAGCGAGGCCGCGGCTTGGGCTAAGGTCACCACCTCGTGGTGTGTGAAGGCTTTGACAAAATTTCATTTCTCCTGCTGGCAACGCGCCGAATGGAGCGGACGCGTAGCAACGACGCCTTGCAGGAGCTAATCGCGGAGGCCACGGTCATGATGCATTACTTTACCGCTCCCAGATGGCGACACCACCCCGCCGTCCAACAGCACTGTGAGAGGGAAGTGTGAGATATAAAAATTACACCATCTCCCTCTAAAGGGGACCATGAGGCGATGCGAAGCCGGAACACTTGCACGATCGCGTTCCGTTGGCGTTCGTTGGGCATGCTACCGACCTCGCGTCATGGCACGCGAAGAGGAACGCTACGCGCGTCGTGTCTTCCCTCTAGCCTGGCCGTTAATTCTCACAGGGCGAGCGGGGAACGCGGTGGACAGGCGCGCGAGAGGGGGGAGCGTAAAAAAGGAGAAAGAGGGGGAGGAGACGCGCATGCGCTTGTCGCGGCGTTGCGCAGGAGAGGGAGCGGGGATGTGGAGAGGGGAAGGGGAGAGCGGGAGTGAGAAGGGGGAATGGAGAGGAGGTGTGCGCACAGGAGGTGTGTGAAAAGGGCTTGCGCATGCGCAGTAAGGGTGGTCACGCCGCACACCACCACCGATTGAACTCCGCCATAAGATGCTTCGCATCTAAAAGGCGCATTTGGAAAGCCCACAGATTGTGTGACCGTGGCGCAGTGGATAGCGTGCCCGGCGTCTGTTGTCGCGGACCGAGAGGTCGTGGGCTCAACACCAGTTGGATGAATTCCTTTTCTTCAGTTTTTCTTTGCCGTCTGATCGTAGGCATTTTTTCGACGTCATTTCCGAGGCGAAAATACGTCACTGAAGTCTTGGTGGACCCCGGCATAAAACACTTTCGTGTTAAAAACATGATTGATCCCTCTGTCATAGGAATCTATATAACACGAAAGTGAACCGTGTCCTCGCAGAAGTAATTGAATGTTTATTATACAATGATATACGAAAGTTTGCACAATGTCTCTTGGTGTTTCACAGCTGTAGCACCGCTTGACGCCAACGCACCCACGTTGATGCCTGATGGCACATCTCCATCGCGACGACTGAATAAGTACATGTTATACCTTTGTGGTAGCTGTAGTAGTTAACATACACCTGGCCACAGCATATGGGGAATACCGCGCAAAAGTGGCTTCAACGGGCACATAATAAACACTAACGCGACATGCACTCTCTCAGAGTCGTCATTTGAGGAGAGAAACGGCAATGCGCGCGCTCCCAAGTAGTCGGTGCCAATGCACTCAAAGCTGTAGGCGGCGGAGATACACCGTTAGTCCATTTGGAAGCGGTTCTACACTGGCGAGGAGGCGTCACATGCAGACGCGAAGACGAATCGCGCAACTTCGTCGTCACCGAATCGAATCACCGTGGACGCCGTATTTCACCGCCGTTTTCTACAATATTGCAGTGAAAGCTTCCGTCGCGCTGAGACTACCGACTGAGACTACGGTGCTGAGACTACCGCCAGCGTAGAGTCGGTGTTCGTCAGTGCAATGACTCGTGGCCTCCGAGATTGGCTCAGGCAACGCATTGTTGCTAGTTTTGCTCAGGCCGTTCCATTCGCACGGGGAGAGCGTAATCAGAGAAAGCGGTGTGACAGCCAGAGGAGCGTCGGTTATTGGACGCTGAGATTGTTTACTAGCTCAGGCTAAGGTCGAAATCCCGAGGAACAAGGGTTGAGTGTTGGACAAGTTGGTACGGTCATTTCTTTCTTGGTGTCTCGTTCTGCTGCGCAGTTTTTTTTGAAGATGATCCCGAGGAATGATAAAGATTTAACAGAAAGATCTCACCACACCCGGGCTAGAAACCATGATCTTTACGTCATGCACCCATGCTTTCCCAATGTGAACTGAACTGAAGCACACGAATGCGTTCTACCGATGATGAAAAAAAAACATAGCTCTGATCCCTCCGTCATACGAATCGGTATAATACGAAAGTGAAACGTGTCTTCACAAAAGTCGTGCTTGTTGTGTAGTGATATATGAGAGCTTGTACAAAGTATGTTGGTGCTCGGCAGCTATAGCACCGTTTGACGTGAATGCACCTACGTTGACGCCAGTAGTGGCACATCTCCATCCCGAAGATTCACACCGATGATCACGATTTAACCGTTGTGGTAGCTGAAGTGTTTAACATATACCCGGAAACAGCGTATCGGGAATCCTGCGCAAAGATGACATCAACAAGCACATCATAAACACCGGTACTCGATGTACACTTCTTCAAAGAACGGGCAAGGTGTGCGCTCCCGAGCAATAAGGTAACCTATGCCTGTGCTGATGCATACACTACCACACTGCTCTTCAGCAACGCGGGAGGCAAAGGTTAGTAGCAAGAGCCGCGAACGCGCGCAGGCGTTCTACGTCCCGCTGGCCTCTGTCTCGCTCCACGAAGGCACGACATTCGCCCGTCGACATTGCTGCCTTTCTTCAGCGCTTACTGTCACAGTTTTATTCGTCGGTGCTCTCGCACTCGAAGCCGTGGGCGGCGGAGAAACACCGTTGGTACGTGTGGGAGCTGCACTGCTCCGACAACGAGCCGTCACCCGCTAACTCGAAGCGAAAGACAAAGAACGTAACAGCGTTTAGGGCTACTCCGCTATGCTAGCGCGGCCAGTGGTTTTCTCCAGTATCGAGACACTTTAACCATGGCCTCCGATATTGCGCTTCGGTGCGCAATCTCGGAGGCGATGCTTTAACTGCATCGTCGCCAGATCGTTCTCTATCGGCGCTAGTAAGTGTCATGCCGCATTACCGCATTACTGATTCACTGAATATCCAAAGGGCATTCCCTAGGAGCCACCCCTGCTCACTCATACTCGCGCCCACTTTGGTCCCGTTGGACACATTCTAAGTATGAATCACCGATGGATAACTTCAGTGAGCGCAGGCGGGCTGCCTCACGAGTGAGCTCGTCAATATACGCCGGCAGGTGGCGGCGAGACCTCTTTTTTAGTGGGATGATTACCAAGCGGCATTCTTTGCTGTCTTCCAGACCACCCTGTCAAGCGCCTGTCCGAGTTGTCTAAAACCCCGGTAAAGTTATTGAAATATAAAAGGAATGGAATTGGTTAAGATAAGGGTTTTATAAAATACTGTGGACGTTAAGGTGTGCCATAAATTAAAATTTCAGTCACATAATTAGTAGAAATTAGTATAACCCGTAATTACAGCTCAGAAACCCATCAAATCGGGCTCCTTGCGGCACTTACGGCTCAGCTCTTAACCACGCTCTTCTGTCTGCGTATCTTCTGCAGCACGCGATGCACAAAGTTCACCTAAGGAATACACCAGGGCACTATAACGCCTAAAACTTAAATGGAAGGGATGAAATGGGTTAAGCTAAGGGTTGTATATGATAGAGTGGACATTAAGGAATATCACCGCGAACATCGGGCGTGTTAGCGACGCATCCTCCACGTCACGTTCTCTCTCCCAGTCCTCCCTTCCGTTGCCACAGCTGTCCGCCGGATTACACAGCGTTCGCTTCCCATACATCACAGGACACTTGCTCCGGCGCTCGCCAGGTGTCACGCGCTTCGCCCTGGCTCCTCCCCTTCCCCCATATTAGAGTGCGCGCCTGCTTCCGTCACTAGTTGCTCTTCTGGGCGTGTAGTGGTTCAGTGAATTAGAGGAGGAGTAGGGGCTCAGTGGCGTCGAACACAGTCGAGCAACCAGATATGCCGGATCGATTACGTCGTCATGACGTTACAAAGGGCAAGAAAGTTGTGACGTCATTACTGTGCCATCGTGGCCTCACTATGAGGCCACATAACATGAAGTCACGTGGTGCCGTCATTACGCGGAAACACCGCATGGTCAAAGATGCGCCGATCGCAGAGGCAGTGCGAAACCAGGTGAGGTGCAGAATGCTGACAATGCTTCCGGTCCGGGAGGCAGTGCAAAACCACGTTAGGTGCAGGGAAATTTCGGGTGGTGGAGGGAAAGCATCAATACAATGACTGAGGAGAAAAAGAAGATGGCTCACAGTTAATCACAAATTTGTCAACGCAGTCAGTGCCCCTAAGTCTCAGACTCCTAAGTCTTTCTTGCCTTAGGGTATCTTCGCTGGTTTTTTTTTTTCAACTTCATTCAATCGTTCAATTGCGACTCTCCTCTGAGTTGCGTTTCCGACATTACTTAGTGCGGCAGACTTTTCTGCTTCTTCTTCTTCTGGAGCTCAACCACTTCATCGAATGCATCGCATGGCATCGCAGAGAGGTTACATCGTCACCTGAAAGCAGCACTCGCCTCTCAGCCACACACCGAGGATTGGGTATCACGCCTCCCCATTGTGGTTCTCGGCCTTAGATCAACACTATGACCAGAACTTGCCTGCTCTGCAGCTGAGATGGTTTATGGCTGCACACTCAGTTTACCGGGTGACCTCGTCAACCCAGTATCTACATAGACTGTTCCGGATTTATCGTCTTTCGTCCAGTGTCTGCGGATCTTCATGAAACACATGCGCCCATCGCCAACTTCTGCTCACACGATTAAGCACGACGTGTTTCTGCCCTCAAACCTACAGACATCCTCACACGTTTTTGTTCGCGTTGACGCGCCTTGCCGTCCTATTCAGCCCCGCTATGGCGGTCCCTTTCCAGTCATCATATACGCTGGGAGCACCCTCTTTTCGTCTGCGTCACTGATATTTTGGGGCCCACGTTGATGGAGGCACATGGCGTCACTTGGTGCCCAGCGCACGACGGAGGGGGAAAGAGGAGGCAAACTGCGTAGCTCGCGGACTTACTGGCCGACACGCAGGAAGATGTGAATTTTTGGTCTTTGGTTATGTTACACGCACAATTTATTGCCTATGATTTCGATGCATAACGTTTCTGTCTACGCAGTTTCTTTCAAAAGATACAAGAGAACGTGTTAGACTACACATAATTTACGAAACCGAAACTGACAGTGTCAGTTTTGTGAGCATTATAAGACTAATCTCAAGAGTCACAAACTTCTCACCAGGTAGACGCGCAAGTCGTACAAATGTCGTTTACTCTCAAGTAACACGTATGTGAGCCCGAAAAATAATCAAATTTGCTTTGTATGACTCTTTGTGTCATTTCAGTAACGGAAACGGAGCCACACTTGATATCTTGAAGCAAGTTGGCATCAAGCCTTTCCTCTTGATTGCAAAAGCTTGCCTCACAAGTCATTGTGTGTTTAATCAATGTGTTTTTATTATTCAGGTGATCTCATTCATTTTTGTTCATTGCACTGGCCAAAGCTTCCTTTATGTCTCTCCAAAAAAAATGTGTTTTTTATTCAATGGAATTTGAGTTAGGAGTGTTCGCGTAAACCCACTTTTAATGAAATTTTTAATTATGAAAAATTAACCAAAAATTGTACTTGCTTTGTAATGCTCACATGTGCCCATAGGTCGGCAAAAAATGTGGAGCTCACTCAGACTCACTCACGAAACACATCTTACCCTTAGGGCTCACTCAGACTCAAACTCACCATACTTTTCCTCATCCGGACTCACTCGGACTCGGACTCACTATAATTTTTCTCAACAGGACTCACTCGGACTCAGACTCACCAAAATATATTTCACCCGGACTCACTCAGACTCAGACTCACGGCTCGATCTGAGTCTGAGTGAGTTTGAGTGAGTCGACTCATGAGTCCGCTAGGCTATAATTAGCCCTTTTCGACCATAATGTCAATTCTCTTTAACGCCAATATCTCGCATAATCGGTGCGCTACTTAGCGCATTTTGATCTCGTACCTTCAAAGACGAGTTATCCGAGTTTGCAGTTCAATAAGGACCTTTTTATTGAAAGAGATGACTCACACGTGATATTTTCATTAGTAACTTCTAGTGAAAAAGTTTGCGGGGGGAGGTCAAGGCACCTCCTCCCCTTCTCCCTCCTCAACTCATGCCTCTGATCAATAAATATTGAGCTGACGTATGAACGGTAGCGCGTTGGATTATGTGGGAGTATACGTGAGTATAAACGTGTGCCGACATAAGGCTGATAGTGATGCTGAACTTGAGTAGATAAGACCATAGGTCGGCAAAAAATGTGGAGCTCACTCAGACTCACTCATGCAATATATTTTACCCTTGGGGCTCACTCGGACTCACACTCACCAAAATTTTCCTCAACCGGACTCACCCGGACTCAGACTCACCAAAATTTTTCCCAACCGAACTCACTCGGACTCACACTCACAAAAACTTTACTCACCCAGACTCACTCAGACTCAGACTCACGTCTTGATATGAGTCTGAGTGAGTCTGAGTGAGTCGACTCATGAGTGAGTTCGCCGACCTATGCATGTGCCTAAAAAGATGTGCTTTATAACGTAGACTAATATTCGCTAGTGCTTATTGCTTTCTTTAAAAACATTTTCTTGACACTTGTCCTCATACCTTAAACAAAAGAAAAGATTAATTTCTCTCAACTCGCATGATAGCATTGCGAATATCAATCGATGTGCGAGTCGTTGATATAGGTGTGTTGTCCGAAGCTTAAGGGCAGCAAATATCGGAGCGTAAAAAAAACAAACAGATAAGCTACTGGATGTTCACAAAGCGGTGATGAAAGTCGCAGTATAATGTGTAAATGTGCGTGTTTCACTGGGATGCGGCTAGCTGGCGCTAAAGTTGCACTGTTCGAGCTATAGTCTGCTGAGCGTGTCCAGCGCCCTACTGATCCGCTTCTACGCATCCCCAAACCGCCTAACCTCCACCGCGACGGCATCGAACGTGCTAAGGCATTTTTGTCTTTGAGAGATCGCTTGGGTAAGCAGCAGGGAGAAAGCAATACCACAGTACGAGCGCGGCCGGGCACGATGTAGCAGGATGGGGCGTCAGAGTGTGGGAGACGCCTTAGGGAAGCTGAACCGCCTAGCGGCGAAGCTACGAAGGAGATGGAGGGGGGGGGGGGGCAGAAAATGTGTCTGAGCTCCTTAATCCCGATGCCCAAAGATGCTGCTAATCCCCGTTAATCCAGGTGCTCAGAGCCGAGCCAAATCTGCGCTGCGGGCGCCCCGCCCTGATCGACTGCATCTCCCATGGGCGTCCTCGCACGATATCGCGCTGCCTGTGAGCTTCGATGGGTCACCAACCCCAGGCGTATACGCTGGGCTCGGTTTGTCGTTCCGAGTCGGTGACCTGTCGTTTGTCCTTGCGGCGACATCAGAAACGCGGGAGGACATGACGTCATCGTGTGAGAGCCACCTGAATAAACAGGGAGAAAAAGAACTTGCCCTTGCACATGTAGAGATCCCCCACGCTGCACGACGTCGCCAGGAATCTTGTCAGCTGCTTTAGGCCTCAGCAAAGCTTTGTTGTGAGCTAGTTGGCCATACATACTTGTGCAAACAACTGGATGCGGAGCAGGCGAGGACAAAAAACACCGTAGACAGGACGGGCGTCAATTACCAACTGATCTTATTCGTGGCCGAACCTAAGCATATGCACACAACCACACCATCGGAACATGCGCGCCATTACTATCAACGAAACAGCGAAAACTCGGGCATGTGCACGACCAAAACCTTTTGTGATTTAGTTTATGAACCTGTTCTCAATATCTATACAATGAGCAAATGACCAATAAAAAATGGCTCTTCTTTACACAGTAATGGGATGCATGGTTTGGTGATACGTTTCGAGCTGTGTTGCCTGATTTGGAACGCTTCAATGACCTCTCTTTAAGACCTGTCACAACTGTTAGCAATGAATCTTGTAAGCGGGAACTTTGGGTAGACCTCAGCGAACGCGATTCCACGCAATGTTGCACTTTGCAAATAGCAACCACGGCGCTATATGCTAGTGCAGGTGCACGTGAAACCTCTTGCGCGCAATCCTAAGATATATGGTCACCTTCTGAGCTTGTCTCCAAGAAATATTCGTGGATTGAAACGACTTTTCAAATCTGCGCATTAAAAAAAATAAGAAGAAACTTATGGCATATGACAACACGAAGGAAAAGGGACCTAAGTGCACGTTTGCCACATAGTGTCTGCCAAAAGTCAAGACATTTACACGCCTCAAAGCCGTGGTTTCAGTTTAAGTTAACGTTACATAGGCGCATGTCTGCGCGTGAGTTTGCGACTTCACACGGGCAGTACACAATTCTATTAAAAGGAGGGTACGGCGCGCACACAACCCGTAAACGCCGAAAATAAACAGAACCTCCCCTGACGCAAATTATTCGGGACACGCGCATAGCGTAACGTTCATTCGGCTTTTCTTCTGCTGCTGGTGCGGCTGCTTTTTACCCGCTTTGTGGAAAGGGGTACATTTGCGCACGCGTATGTTATGAAAGGCGACACACACAGCATTTACACGCGTGCTTGTTTTCTGCTTTCTTTTTTGTTTGTTGGTTTTTTTAATGCGGACCGCACTTCACCGGCTGAAGGTTACACGTGTCATCCCTCGGCGCAAGCCGCGCCTGGATGTATCGAAACATTTTCGAAGGTTTCTGAATGTTCGAATCAGATTGAGCACCATGACGCGAGCAGTGGAGCACAATCTCGAACCTTGGCGAGCACCAGCGATCAGGTTGGTTGCCAGTGGCTAGATTGCGCCAAATTGGCTGAAATTGGCTACTTTGCGAACCCGCCTGGCGACGAAAATTTCAGGTTGGCTCCATGGTCACTTTTTGGCTACTTTGAGCTTCTATTTAGTCGCATAAGTTGTAAATTTTATTGTCTGCAAATAAAGTACATCCGCACCTTCCCCACCCTTCCCTGCAACCTGGCCACGGGTGCACCCGGAATTGCGCTATATCTCTAAAATCAAGCCGATTTTTTATTCGTTTTTTGGCCACGGATGTACGGATGGACGGATTTTTTCGGACCAGCCCGCTAAACAATGCTACGCATTAAAAGAAAGTGTGCTATACTTTTAAAGTAACGCGAAAGTTGCGTGTGTCCTGTAGCTCGCATCCACTCATTCTAAGCCGCCTTCTGAAACTAGCTAACTGCACAAATGGCACTAAAGCTTTTATTTCTTTCTCTCTCTTTTTTTTATGTGACGTGTGCCGCTAAGACGGGCCTACTCAGCCTCTCATTAGTATGTGCAAGTGACCTTTAAACAAACACGAACGCGGCGTCTGCGCCCATCCGTATATGGTGCATCTTTGTGAACGTTGGCCTCTCCTTTCTAGTGCGCGTCATATCCTCTGGAAACAAATTCCAGCGAGCAAATCCTGCTTTGTGGAAGTTTGCTTCTCCGCATAGATATCCTATGTGAGGGGAAGCTCACTTGCGCAGTGTGCTTGCTTCTGCATTTAATGCCCACTTTTAATAGCCGGTGTGTTCCACGCCCGTGTGAGCGTCAAGTCTTCTGTCGCACTGGTTTTTATTCCGGGCTTAACGCACGAACGCTTCATAGAGTATGTCGAAGCCATCTGCGTGCCGCGAGTCTTTGCTTAAGACACCCTTCGAATCTCTAACACAACTTTCGTGTAGTCTGCGACCTTGTTTGCCCTATTAAACTTCCTGCACAAAACGCGCGTGTAGTTGCAACACTTTGTATTATGGCAAGGCCAAGCTTCCTAATCAAAGGGACAATCGTCGGTAGATAAACACGACTATATCAGCCATAATCAGTCCACGTGGGTAATTAGAGGCTTTTCGTATCAGGAATAAGCGCAGAACAGTATGCATCAAAACACGTTTGTTGTCACCTTTTCAGCCGAGTGCTTTTTTTGTGTGCACGAATGCACTGGGGGAACGCTCCTTTGAAAAACCTTTTTTTTTTTTCGGAAATTGCGTAGAGCTTTATTATATATAGGTTGTTCAAGGCATTTGAATAAGGAGCAGGAATATTAGCGCTCTCCTTGCTTGTAAGTAGGTTTAGAAGAAAAATTGCTTGGAAAAAAAACTGATTGATGACAGAAACAAGAAGGAACGATAACGAATAATAACCGGCTAGGTAACGACAAGCTCTAGGCCACAAACGCGCGCTCCCCGTCTTTGACACTGCTGGGTGACGCCGTTCACGGAAGCCACCACGGTGAGACGGCATTTCCCACACTGCAACTATTTGGCCTAGTCGTTGAAAAGCGACCAGGGAAAAAAATAGCAGACACTAAAGATTCTGCCCGAAAGTCCACCATCTGGTTCCGTATCGAGTGTAATGCTGCACGCAAGTGTATAAGACTTGAGCGAAGCGAGCGAGTCCGGCCCGTGGTTCTACTGGTCGTGCGGCCGATGCTCGCTGAGCCAAATCCCGCTCCCCGCCAGAGCGCGCAAAAATAATGAGAAGGCTGGCGCCCTCTCCGCCGAGACATGACAAACACAGGTCGGAGCCAACGGGCATTATTTTTGACGCGCCACCCCGCCATTTTCTTCATTTTCCTCCCCATCTCCTGCTTTTTCCTCTCTGCTTCTTTACGTGAACTGTCGTTCTCTACCAGCTGTTTTCCTTTTCCCCATTTTCAGAGGCTTTGCTTTTCCCCACGCTCCCTAGTTTCCCTATTCAAGTGACGCAGACACAAAACGAAGGCGTGTAACAAATGACCAGGGCGGTCAGGAAGCGAATCCACGAAGCACAATCCCCAGCGAGGAAAAAAAAAACTACCGTAAGAGCGAAATATTCTTTCTTTCTGAAGAGCCTAGGCAGAAAAGAGGGAACGCGAAGGGGGCACTTCCCCATCCCCAAGTTCTCGTGACTCCTTACTTATAACTCCAGTACTCGGTACGTGCCAGCGATTTTCTTTTCTTCACTTTCTCGGTCACTTTTCCTATTTTTACCGCATAGCCAGCACCGTACCTGAGTTTAAGAAAATTCATTCCCTTTCGCAGCTTCCCCAGCTTCGTCGCAAAAAAATCTGCAGCGTATACTTGAATCCCGCAATCCTTACGACAGCGTCGTTTCCTTCCGACCGCGAAGCCCTCGTTACTGGCGCTGCTTTTTTTTTGTTCCTTTTGTTTCTACGTCCACGTCCCGTGTTGCCGTAGCGCGGTGGACGGACGCCGTCGTACACGTAACGGCAGAATCCGTCCTGCACTTTTTGCTGTCCCATTTCGTTCGCTAAAGACGTCCCTACATCATCTCAACCGCGCTGACTTTGGGGAAAGACGTTTCCCGAGCCGCCGTTGCGCTTTTTTCGCTCTTTCGTGTTTTTCTTTCCGTTCCTGCGTGCAATCGGTTACATTTTGTTTCGTCCGCAGGAGTCGTAAAAAAGACTGAGCAGGAATCAAGGACACGGCCAGCCACGCCGCCTCGTTGACTGCGCGCAGTGTTGAGGGATGGCGGCCTTATCCCCAAAGGGGAGACGAGACGCAGATTACGTGGTGCGGGAAGAAGTGAAAAAAAAAACAAAAAAAGGAGAACGCAGCTCTGTCATTCTCTCCTCCTCCCTTCGCTAGCTGTCTTTGGCTCCCGTTCTTTCGCTAGTCATGGCTTCCACACTTCCACACTACCACCGCCGTTCTCTGGAGCGTAGCCACACGACAGATGAGGGTGTTGGTCTGGGGAAGAGCGAAAGAAGATGAGGAAGATGTAGATAGAGACGAGCCGCGTAGGAAACGAAAGAAGAGAGGGAAAGAAAACGTAAGCGACCAAGGCCATAAGGAAGCGATCTAGAGGCGGCTGCTCTGGCACTGTGCGACGACGAACGAAAGCCCTCCGACAGCAGACGACTTCTGCGAGCGCTTCCCTGTAGGACGTTGAAATCTCGGAACACCCATCATCATGTCTCGGGCCAAAGCTACGTCATCTGCAGCAACGTTGCTACGCGGCTGTACGCCCGTTGTTGCCGTCGCCGTGCTTTTTTTTTTCGCTTATTCGTTCTTTTTTTCTGTTATCCGGTTTCGCATCGCCGACGTCCAAGCCCTGCCAGAGGTCGGGGATCGCGGGAGCATTAATAACGGCCGGACAGAAGGAAAGGAACAACGCGGAAGCCGGGGACGCATATAACATACCTTGGCCGACGGGCGTTCCTGTACGGTTTCAGCGTCTTGCCGTTCCAGCGGCTTCGCGTTAAATCCCGCAGCTCCTTTCTTGTACTTTTTTTACAAGACGACTCAACTGCGTGCCCTTAGTAAGCTCAGCTACTGAAGAAAAAAAGCAAGGAAAACGAGCTCTTTTCTTTCGCTTGATCCGGAAATGCTCCACGGAGGCTGCTCTGTATGAAAATAAATATGTGTTTGTGTTTATATAACTTTTGTGGGCTTACAGAATTTCCCGCCGTATAAGCATGACTGGTGAGGGTGTTTACCAGTGGGCACATCTAGCGCGCTCTTACAGTTAAACAGAGAAAAGGAAGGTGTAACGCTTATGCGGGAAACGTTCGTCATATTATGAGATGGTGCAACTTTCCGGGCTGAAAGAGGCTTGCTCGCTCTTACAAGTTGAAGGGAAGACGTTAGCATTCATTTGTTTCGCATGTTTTTCTTGCTTGTCGGCCACAAACAAGAAACTTAAGTTCTTGCCTTTTCCTTCTTCCTTTATACAAGTACTATGAACACTTTTCCGCGAATCCAACGCGTAAAAAGTTTTGGAATACTGTTATGTCATTCCGGTAGGATTCTGGTGGGCACCGTGTATTTACGTTTCAACTTCACCGTTACATGCCACCTGTTTGTCCGCCCTCTGCTCGACCGCTCTTGCAGAATAATCGAGCCTAGTGAGGTCCTAGAAAGTGGTCACTTAAGAAAGCTCTCGCCTTGTACACGCGCATCTGTTCAGCAAGCAAGCACCCAGAATTGCATACGGCGAGCCCCTACGAGTAACTGTAGTGGCAGAAAAGCATATTGTGGTGTGCGTGAGTGACAAGGCTTGAAACCATCAAAAGCATCTTCGGAATGAACGTTGAGGACGTCTGTTACGACGATTCTGTATTGCCATTTCAAGTGTCTGTTCAATGCCTTCTCGTACCAGCTTCCGTGCCCGCTAGAACAATGTCATGGTGAAGCAGCAAGCCTAATGCCAACCGCGTAATGCTCGATTTTCTTACGTACTTCTTCCTCACCTCAGCTTTATTATCAGCACATCTTATGCGCACTGAAAGTCGAAGCGATCTCAAGATAGATGATTCTAAAGATAGACAGATAGATGATCTTACTCTAGACAATTCGAGGTTATGCACGCAAGTTTCCCAACTTGGCCACACCAGTAGTACTTCCTTTCTGTTCAGAACAATGTTTTCTTGAGCCAGTTCGTAATCCATTTCTTTTTCGTGGTAATACCTCGGCCCTCGCCATGAAATTGCAGATGTGATCATTGTCTCCTGATTTTGTTC
Organism: Rhipicephalus sanguineus; assembly: GCF_013339695.2. Taxonomy (NCBI): domain Eukaryota; kingdom Metazoa; phylum Arthropoda; class Arachnida; order Ixodida; family Ixodidae; genus Rhipicephalus; species Rhipicephalus sanguineus. Next base: position 107,565,584 of record NC_051179.1, on the reverse strand, counting down.
GCTGCACAAATTCGCCAGCTGTAGGGAAAAATCCATCGCATTACATATTCTGCCTAATTTATTACATCACCTTAATCTCAACAAAATATCCGCTGTTGCCGTTAGCTGCATTATCGCACTGGTGTATTCGTTCCTCCCAGCAATACGCCCAACATTCTTCGTTCCATCGTTCGTTGCTTGGTTTTTGAATTCTTTTTTCAACCTCCGAGTTTTCGTACCATATTTTGGAACTCATGCAAGACTCACGAAAGGTTCTATAACTGCTATGGTAGTTGTTGGTTTGGTGTACTCTTTCGCCGGCACATTCTTTCGGTTATACAATCATCATCGCGCCGTCTTCTTCATCGTGAGTTCATCGTTAGGTTTACTAAATGTGTCATACCGAATTGCCCAGTGCTGAGCAAGGTGGTGCTTTAAGCCAGTGAGCTTCCTGACCCTCCGCTTAGCTGGTGCCTCGCCCCATTAAAATAAAGAACAGAATCATTCTCCCTTCAAGTAGGAGAGGCCCCAATCTGAAGCCATAAGTCTATTCGAGTACTACGTGATTGGCACACTTCTTGATGGTGATAACACTAGCACAATTTAAGTACGCCGCACTTCCATTAGCTGTCATCAAGCGTTGCTCTTCCATACACGACTCCTCCTGTAGAGCTAAGCAGCGTTCTATGGACATAATTTTTTAAGTTGAAAAGCGATGAGCCCTTGGGGAATATAGATAAGTAACGAGGCTGCCTGCTCGCCGGCGTTCGGGGAGGATGCGAAATGGAAGGGCAAGACGAAAAGCAACAGTGCGCACGCTTCCTTTTAGAAGCGGCTGAACCGAAACTATAGGGTTATGGCGGCTCCTCAAAACACGTGAGGTGAAATGAACTTTATTTGGTACTGGAGAACCCCGATCAGACAACCCCCGAAGGGGGTCCGCCACAGTTGCTGGCCGCGCCCACGCCGGTACTGGAAGACCGTGGCCCTCCGCAGGCCTTCTGGACTGCCGACAGCTGGACTGCATGTTGTTTCTTTGAAAAGCGGAAACACACCTAGTGAAGTGGCCCTTTATCCATTCCTGGTACCGTAACAACACTCATTTACACTTTTAAAGCACACGTCGGCATTATGGAGGCGTGCAGATACCACGTGCGTCCTACAGCAGCTGGTTCACCACCTGGCGAACCTGGCAAATACTGTCGCAAGCAAATACAAGATTCCTCACATGTAGCGACGGACGAGGTTCAGTGCGGCGCTACTCAAACCGTTGCAAACGCACGCCTTCTGGCGCCGGCGAAGTTTCATCTGGCGAACGAGCTGGCCAAGTGGGCGAGGCCGCAGTGACTTAGACCTGATCCTTCACTGTCAGGCCTGTCGTCTGTGTCTATCCGTGCTGAGAACAACACGCTGCTTGCTTTGCTACGGCTCCTCTTTTACCGATGCCCAGCACACAGCCATCCTATCTCTGCAGCGCACAGATCGATGGCAATGTCCCGCTGTGTTTGTAAGCCTTAGGAACTTTCTGAAACTTGAGGCACATTGCCGTTTTTTTCTCAGACGTTTTGCCTCCTGCTCTTCGTCCGCAGCCGTTGCGGAGCGGGGCTTATGCAAAGGAGCTTCCATGGCTGCACTGTTCGCATCTCGGCGGTGGGAATATCCACCCAATCACCGCGGGGCAAACTCGCAAATAAATAAGAAAAGCTTTCGCTTCCAACGCCTGTTTAACTATTAAGGCGAAAGACTTTGATGCCTCAGCAAACTGTAAAGGTGACCGCCAGCGGCGTCGGCGTCAACACGAGCGATGCAAAAGATCATCATGTGATGACGCCATCAGATGATGATGGTGTGGTGGGGCGATGTCCCATAACGTTACGTCACATCATGACGTCACCACATGACATTGTCGCTCGGTCAAACGTGCATCGATCCCGGAGGCAGTGCGAAACCATGCTGGGTGCAGAAAGCTTTGGTGGTGGTGGTGAGGGGGGGGGGGCGGAGGGATCAATACCGTCGTAAAAAAAAAAAAGGATGGCTTCAGCCTTCGAGTCCTCTTAGGCAAATTCGCAAGGGACCCTATGTATTCTGTTGTTTTTTGTCTCTTATGTTCTAAAGACACAATCAGTCTAGTAGAAAAATGCTGCCGCGTTATAAACTCTGTAGGTTATGTTGAACAAGAGCTCCACATCTACGCGCAACGAGCTCCCAGCATTATGCCAAAGCAGACTGTATTTCTCTCTTCTGGGCCTGCTGAAAATGACCGTGTCAGGCATGTGCGCACCGACTCGCGCGACATGAAGAGAAAAGAAAGCCTGCGGTCAATAAGAACGTACCCTGCTACATGCGAGTCGTTCGGTTTTATGCCGCGCGGCTTCGGACAGGCGCCACCGCCAAGGGGATCATCTGCGGTGGGACATCCCGCGAAACGCCCTTCCCGAAAAGGGATCAGACCTGCTGCTCGCTCCCTTATAAACAACTCCCGGGTGGCAAAAAGGCCACAGCTGAGCTTTACCCGGGCACTGTGCATGCCCCTCGGTGGTTGTGCGGGAGCCAGTCGTAAAGTGCCGACGGCCTGACCACCGGCACGCGTGCGAGCTCCCTCCGAACGTCTTCCGAAAAACATGCAGCATTAGAGAAGGTACTGAGCTGTGGTCTTGTGTAACCATTATGGAGGCTCAGAGGTGCACGGGAGAGCGCAACGGATGTTCTTCGACGCAGTTTCCGCTCGGCAATGCAGGGGCAGATGGTGCTTAGATGGTGCGAGATGTGGTTAGCGGATATTATGAGCAAGCATTCCGCAATCTGCTGGCCATGTAGTATGTTTCTTTTAATTTCTACGCAATAATCACAGCCCGATGTAACATATTAGCTGGAACTGAATGCACAGAAATGGGCAGAAGCGTACTATTTACGGCCAGGCCCTACTGGGAATACTTTGAGTTTACACTGTCTATCTTTTCTGCATGATTCAAAGAACTTGGTTAAAACACGTTGGTGGTCTAGTTGGTTAGCATTCATGATACAGTGAGTAATCGCGACCTGTAACAGATGTGCAGTGAAAACAGACATGGACACAGCGCTAGTTTCAACTGAGTTTTTATTTTCGCATGAACCGATAAATATATACCGAGCGCTGTGTCCATCTCTGTTTTCTTTCTACATCCTTGACGAGTCACGCTTAGTCAATCTATATCATGCATCCAAATAATAAAAAAATTCAGTAGATCGTGGAGTCTTGCGGCGCTCAAGAAGACCACTAAAGAATGTAGCGGAATCCAACGCCTCGACAACAACTTCGTTAAACATAGCTCGCCTGAAGAACACAAGTCCTCTTGCGACACGTTCGCTCTAGAGACATTCTTTGCTTGACGTTTTCTACACGATGTGTGACGAATGTACGTTATTACGCCAACACTGAAACTTTAAACAACCCACCAGACAAATAAAGAGCCAGCTGATAGCATATGACAAAAGCATAGCGTGAACTGGGCCCGAATTTTTTTACGCGTGTGGAAAGGAGCCTTCTCGGAGCCCCTCCTAGCTTGCACAGCGCTGCGTGGATTTAGGAATACCAAGGAGCTCGAGGTTGCCTCTGAGCCCCGAGACCTCAGTGTCGGCGAAGGGCAGCAGCCTCCTCATGCTCCGATGCGCGGTGTTTTTTATGGCGTGTCTGTGGTAGGGCGCTCCCGCTATCTTGCCCTTCCTGCAGGCTCATTATTCGCCGCCGCGTAAACACGTGGGAGTCACGGAACGGCCCGCGCAGGCCTGTTTTATTCCTCGGGTCGTCGGTCCATAACGCGGCTTTGCCCCGGCAAGGAGTGCGTTCCTGTTTCTCGGCAGCGACGAGGCTATGCGGGCAACGAAGTGAACACCGCGTTTATTGTGGTATAAGGTAAAAGGCCGAACGCCCGACAAAAAAAAAAAAAAAAAGCTGCAAACATTAGAAGGCAGTGCTGGGTCGGCTTTAGGAGCCGCAGCGCTTTTGGGGCTGATGTTAAAGCTTATATTTCTAAACGCAACCTGCTGTCTCTCATCCTTGTGTGCGTGTGTGTGTGTGCGTGCGCGCGCGCGCGTCCTACCACACCTTTTATATGCGCAGCTTTTCTTGGTGACCGAAAGGCACTTCGGATCTATCTATCTATCTATCTATCTATCTATCTATCTATCTATCTATCTATCTATCTATCTATCTATCTATCTATCTATCTATCTATCTATCTATCTATCTATCTATCTATCTATCTATCTATCTATCTATCTATCTATCTATCTATCTATCTATCTATCTATCTATCTATCTATCTATCTATCTATCTATCTAACCGCCTACGGCTTGGTGCTGGGGGGTTATTGCTTCGTTAACTTTGTATATATCAGAATTTGCATGGCATGACGAATGCATGAGCAACACGTATGAGAGGCTATGAATTGAATAGTATGGCATGCACGGCATGTACGTCATAGCATAAGTGACATGTCATCGTGATGTCTTGGTGGGCGTTTCATTACACCGGTACGTACTATAATAAGCATTTCACGAGCGTGCGAATATGACAAACACGTACGACAAGTCATGACATGAATGCGACAAATGACATAATGCATACGTCAAAAAGGCGCCGTAACCATTCCAACAACGTGGTACATGCCAGAATGTATACATGCATGCTTGACGAAAAGGACGAAAACGCGGTAATGAATTACATAAATCATGGCGTGAACGGAATCACATGTCATGAATTGGATGACATGAATGTCTCTAACGACAAAACGTTATTGACGTCATTTATTTGACTGGGATATGTTAATACTCATGACATGACATAATGACATGAAAGCGTGCCATGTCATATACTGTGTTAACTGACGTAATACGAACACTAATTGACCACACCTGTCAGCTTTTGCGGCTTGTGCGTTCTAATGCTTCGTAGTGTTGCCTATCTGTGCACTTTGAGTGGCTTATTTTCGCTATGTGCTCGCTGATGGTGGTTAACTGTCAAATAGTAACTGTCAAGTAGCGTATGCTAACTTTGGCCAGTGTTGGTTGGCTAAAACTGGATAACGTTGGATAACTGTCAGCTATAGTGGTAGTTAATGCTCGACAGCTCGCTAATGCTGTAGGCTTACGGTTGGCTAGCACTGGATATACGATTCTGGCTGCCACTTAGTGCTGACTAGGCTCGGACAATGTTGGCTAGTGTTCACTACCACATACCAATGTTGGCTATATGCTTGCCCATATTTGCTTGCCATGGCTAACCGTTGGCTAATGTTTAACAGACAGTTATTGTGCTGAGGTTTGCTCTATGTGGCTAGTGATGGCTGACGGGGGCTAGCAACTGCCTAACCTTGGCTACCTGTAGGCTCTTGCTGGTTGCACCCGTGCACTGTTGGGTAGCCTAAAACGTTCAGCATTCTTACAGCAACGTAACGGATATTACGTGTCCATACAAGGCAGAAGTTGAAGAGAAAATGGAGGCTTGATGGGATGAATATCCCTGAACACGGTGTGTCGCTACAGCCAACGTTTCGGCATGGGGTCATGTCTTCTTGGAGGCAAGATCACTAGATGAAACGTTGAATCCAGTGAAACACTCTGTACAAGAATATTAATCCCTCCAAATATAACGTATGCATTATTATGACTACAACTTATAGTCTAGCCTTTATCGACCCCGGAAAATGCGCCTTATATTTGCACGTGGTCGGGTACGGTGATGAACACGAACTCCAGCAGGTAAAGGTGAAACATTTCCTTGGGCGCACTTGTGCCCAGGATGAAGTGACACACTCAAGCCACGATAGCACAATCATTTGTAACCTGATCATCGGCGGAAATCGTCATCTATTATACATCGGTGATCGAAAATTCCAGCGTTATCGCTGGTACTCGCGTAAGCTTGCGAATACGCTTGGCTACTCGCGTCCTCCACGTAATCTTGATAGAACAATCTGAAACAATCGCGAAGCTTCACGAACGCGCGCTGACCTGCAACATACACGCCAGCGCGCGAAATTCTCCCCGACATGCAACTGAGATCAACGCGTGTAAGCGAGATGCCAGCACGTTACGTCGACCTATAAACTACTTCATGTGTCGCAGTTTAGTCGAAGTGCCTGGTAGGGGCTTCGTTACGCACACAAGGTTCATATAAGAAAACAGCGAAAAAAGACAGAGGACCGGTAAAAGAAGGACACCGACGACATCGCTGACTTCCAACAAGGCTTATTTGCCACAACCACGCAATATATAGTTGCGCAGCATATAACCAAAAAAAAAAAGCCAGCGCTACCACCTGTGTCCTTTTACTGGTCTTCTGTCTTTTTGCGCTGTTTTTATGTTTAGTATGTCGGTACCAACTCGCCCAGGAAACCACTTTAGCACACAAGGAATTGATTTACTTGAAGACGTCGATGCTTCTCGGAACACTTCGTTGAACCTCAAACAAAGCGCCATACGACCAGCTCCTTACCCACAGCTTCACATAACATGGATTCCCACAGTACGTGGGACGTGTCGGAACTTTGGGGGGATCGAAACTTATGTTTTTAGTCAGTTTATCAGCAAATGTACAAAACTGCTTATTTTCTGCAACATATTTGCCAGTCTAACAACTGCATGCGTGCCAGGCAAACTGCAAGTACCTGGCGAATTCGGCACGCGTTACAAGAAAGTACGCTTCCCTTCGAGGCAACCGCGGCTGGGATTCGATCCCGCGACCTTCGGGTCAGCAGTCGAGCACCATAACCACCGTGGCGGGTAGATGTGTCCAAATAGGCGGGCGATGTCGGCCATTCTACTTTGTACATGTTTCGGGAGTATTCACTTCCTCTTTAATCAGTGCTCATCGTTGTATCACAGGGCATTGGAGGCTACGCATGCCATTCCAACAGAATATGGCAGCGAACGCTCTCTCTAGACATTCAATTGAACTTCGTCACTGCATCAAAATCTTGCACGTGAAATGACGAGCGGTTCTTGCGGTCATCCTGGGATAAATGTCGCGCGGTCCTTTACCCATTTACCTAAGACGACTCGATGTCGAAAACCATCTTCTTTTTCTTCTTTCTCTTCGCGGTCGATGGTATTTATTCCCCCGAAAGCTTTCTGCACTTTACGTGGTATTTCACTGCCTTCGGGATGGAGGGCGTTGCAAGCTTTCTGCACATCGCGTCCGGCACAAGAATTGCAATGCCTCAGGGGTCGCCCCACCTATGACCAAGCGACAATGCAACCTGATGACGCCATGTGACGTCATAGTGACGTCATGATGACGTTATCACACCACGATGATTTTTTCGCATCACTCCGTGTTGACGCTGAAGGTCACTAAGTTAGAGTTAGACGGGCCGAAGGCATCTAAGTTAGAATATATAACGAGTAATTCCACTCGACGTCCCTTGGTGCTGTTCTGCCGGTTCGTGATTCGCCAAGAAAGCAGCCGTTGCACCCAAGAAGTAGCCACGGTCTCCAAAGCCCTGTAGCTTTCGCGCAGATATATTTGCGATAGAACAACGTGCCAGACAGAAGGGAGTCCACGGTGAATGGATGCGTTCACCAACAACCAGTCGGGCCTGAATTCGTGCGGCTATTTCTCGTTCGAACCCGCGGAATCCCTCCAACTCGACTCCAGGCGGGCCCTCGGTGCGACCCACCGTGAGCGACGGTCCCTAATCACCCCCTGCCGCTGTCCCAACCTGTAAACTTGATGGCCCTTGTAAGCACCGCGGGGTTCAAGTGACTCAACACGGCAGCCCACCCTTCTCATTCCCGTGTTTATCCGTTCCCGTCCACGCTGCCCTCCCGCGACGCGAGGCCCGTGTTTGCGTATATGTTTCTATCTGTTCATCCGCTTGTCTGCGCAGCCGCTCGCGTGGCTGCACTGCGTGCAAGCGAGGCGTCGACGGCGCAGCGGGGGACACGAAGTACATCAATCTGCAAGGGCCAGCCCCTGCCCGAACCACCGGACTGTAACCAGAAAAACACGTCAGCCGAAAGCATCGACGTGACTGCTGTTCGCGTAGACGCTTGGTTAGCGTCGGCGTAGCCGCCGCATGAGGTGCAGTTTACGGTTGGAGCTCAGCTGACGGACTGTTTCATCGCCGAGCCAGTGAATGTGGCTCGAAACTGAATGAATGGCCTAGTTGTAACACCGCCATTCAAAGACAAAATAATAATAATAATAATAGTTGGTGTTTTACGTCCCAAAACCATGATATGATTTTGAGGGACGCCGCAGTGGAGGGCTCCGGAAATTTCGCCCACCTGTCGTTTTTTATCGCGTACCTAAATCTAAGTACATGGGCATCTAGGGTTTTTGCCGGAATTTGATCCCGCGACCTTCGTGTCAGCAGTCGATCACCCTAACCACTAGACCACTGCGGCAGGTCATTCAAAGAAAAAATCAGCATTTAATTCGCAAGTGCCTTGTTGAACCACCAATGTCCGTGAGTAGCTGTACCCTGTAGTGTTGAGGCTGCGCCGCCAACATGCCTCATCCTTACATGCCGCCTTCGTATCTGGAAACAGCTACGCCAGGAGGCCCGTGCACCAGTTGAAGGCGAGGGAGCAGACCAGAGTGTCCGAGGAGTAATCATCCGCGGAACGCAAGACACTGATCACAGAAAGTGCGAAAGCTGCCTCAGTATTGAAGTCTCCGAGTTGAGACACTTCCTTCACCGAAATAATGAATGCCATGAGCTCGGTAGCTTTTCATGCAAAAAGTGAACTAGTGCCGGTTTGAGGTCTTGGTTGTCACGTACGATACCAAGAAGAAACACAGAAGGAGGCGCGCTGTCAGTGGCAGCGAGTGGAACGTCCGGGACACGAGGACGTTGCACGTCGTGACCAGGCAGCAAGAACAGTACTCGGGCCGGAGGCTTGCGCGGAATTGCAGTGCCCATAGGAACGGCAGTTCCCGATCGGTGCAAGAAAGAGGAAAACCTCCGAGTGGGTCGCCCCCTATCCCTATAGCAGCTGCATCTGGCAGCCAGCAGCGATGTCAAGGGACAACTTTTTCTTTCCCCATCTCCCCTTCGGCGGGCAGCGCGTACCTAGCTTATACGAGCACAGCAGCGGTTTCGAACGAAACGCACGCGTGCGTGCTGGCTGCCGCGTGTAAAGAGGGGACCTCGGCTCGTGCCGAGCAGACGGTATCCCCGCGAGTGTGGTTGAAGACGAAGTAGGGGGCTCCGAAACAACGCCCCCCCCCCCCCCCCCCCCCCAGCCTTTCTTCCACCATCCTTCCCTGCCACCCGCCGTACAGAGCCACCGCTGTGCTCTTGATTCGAGATGACACGAATGCCTCTCTTGGGTCTCCTCAGTGTGGTGCCGCCTACACCGCACGAGCAATGGAGGGAGGGGCAGCGCACATGTACGCACGCAAGCTTTCGCGAGTCCGCGCGCCCGCCACTCGGTTCATGGTCCCTAAGCGATGTGTGTATTGCATACGTGCTCGAAGCGTGCGCCGACGTTGGCGCCTTGAGCCCGCGGTTTCGTCAACTTCTGTGCAGTCATGGGCAACATCCGAAATATCTTTTTTTATAGAAGCAGTTTGTGGTTAGAGGCTAATCCGCATCGTATTGGTAATCTGGAATCGATTCAAGGGCTGGAACCGTATTGCATTCCTTCTTTTCTATTTCTGTTCTTTTTTATTTTTTGCAATATACAACGTAAAAAGCCGACACGCTTAGGCGGTTAGTTCCCTGGATGAGCTCAATATGTTCCCGTTACGACGCCGAAAGACAGATTCTGAAGGCAGCACTTCATTTGCAATGCGGCTCGAGCTTGGAGCTGCGGCACCTTCTCGGCCCGTGGCAAGACAGCGGCTGTGCGATGCGCAACACTAAAGCGCTGGTGGTGTTCTTGAGGAACACTCGGCTTGTGAATGACTCTTTTTATGTATATATGTGCGTTTGTGACTGTACGTACTATTTATGTATATATGGTGTATATGTGATCATTGTATATACCATAGTCATCACCCGACACCTGGAGTAGCAAGCCAGGCGACAAACCAGGCTAACCTCTCCGGGAATTTCATTAAAGAATATTATCTCTCTCAATATGTGACTGTTCTGCCTGTCCACCGTCTGTAGTGCGCTGCGCTATCACCTTTGACTCACGAAAGCTGCCTTTGAGGAAAGTGCCAGAAGGGTGAAGGGTGAAGCAGCTTTCATTTTGTATATTTTTTATGTCGCACGTCTACCATAAGCGTGTGAAGCATGCATGTGATATTTACACGCCATCCAATAAAATTCTAAGCCATCCGCTCCATCGGTCCCCCGTGTTCATTTTCTGTCGTGCTTTATCTCTACGCGGTGCCCGCGCTCGACTATAGGTTTTATATTCTCCGAAGCGCCGAGCGTGCATGCCAATAGATATGCATCCAAAGCAAATGTCAGATATGTAGTCACGCCAAGCGGCAGATGTCAACCTGCGCCTTCCTCAACTCATTCTCCTAGTTTGACTAACTATGAAATATTAACTATGAAATCCTTAGTAGAAAAAAAAAGTAGAGGACTTACAGGAAGCGCAGAAGACATTACGCTAGTCGCTTACAGTAAACAACATTAGTTAGGGGAGGAGCGACTAACACGTCGTGCGAAGGATAACCAGGATAACTGTGTTCTCATCAGAAGTGCATGCAACCTGACGCGAAGCATAAAGATGCGTAAACGTACTAGGGTACACTGATTTTTTGTAGCCTAACAACGACTGGTCTACGCTCCAGCGCCCTGCATCCTCTGTTGATAAAAGTGAAAGATTGAGACGCAGAGAAAGGGGAGAGCCTGCTAAGGAAGCGCCGGGCTATGTGTGTGTGTTTAGAAAAATTTATTGTGTCACAAACGGTTAACGTCAGTAACAATTTAACGTGACGTTTTCTTGCTAGAAATACGTTCACGAGAAGGACAAAGCATAATTCGGTAACATGGACATAAATAAACACATGAAATGACGCGGAGGTAACACGTACAATTGATGTTTAGCACATTTACACACACATAAAAATATTATGTCACAAAAAGCTAGGTACGTATATGCACATTACATGGTAAAACAGAAAGCACAAATAAAACGTCAATATGTACATTTCGCGTATTTACAGGGCGCTTCTGCTGATACCAACCGAGACACCAGCTTACCAAAACCAGGCAGGCCGAAAAACAAGCTTCACGCGTCTGTCACAGACCGACACAAAGGGGCAAGACCAGTGCCGAAGGAATTCCTCCTCACCGAGGAATAAGAGCTCCTCCGACAGAACAGATAGAAGCTCCGTGTACAGTCGCTCTACGATTGGGAAGAGAGCGCGACGGCGACGGCCTGCTGCAACAGCCTCGCAACGGTTGCGCCAAAGACAGAAAGCGCCGGCAACAATCAGAAGGCACGCGAAGCGACCTCGAGAACAACGCCCAGAACAAACGAAGCGGTTTACTCCGAGGTATGGATATCCGAGGCCGCGAAATCCGGCATGCACGGCCCTCCAGAAAATACGCGCAATGACATGCTGTTAAAAACGGCGAAAACGAATGGACATGATGGGTAAAATGCGTAATGCAAATAAATACATCCATCGTGTCAACCTCAATGGGCGTGCTGGCTACAGGTCTTATTATCCCGCAAATTACTAGGCGATACAGAAAAATACACGGTAGCTGTCCTCATTTCTCGAGTGTACGTCGCCAAGAGCAAACTGTCTTTGCTTATATTACGTTCATGATTATGAACTTTACGTTGATGAACTTTACTTATAAGTTCATGATTATGATAATTGTCTGGTGACTCGGCACGGCCTGAAAGAAAGCTTAACAGCTCCGCTGTTAAGCATGACTTCCATGCCCCAAAAAACCGCCACATCATGACAGCGCTGCAAGTTCTTCGAAATACCGGTCCAAAAATGTTTGAAATCAACTACGTCGATCGTGCTCATTCAAAAGCCGCTTTCTTCTCTTGTTTCACTGTTTTTTGTCGCAAGTAGGAAAAAAGAGTATCGGTGCACATTAAAATTACACCATTTCCCGCTAAAGGGGACCATGAGGCGATGCGAAGCCGGAGCACTTGCACGATCGCGTTCCGTTGGCGTTCGTTGGGCATGCTACCGACCTCGCGTCGTGGAACGCGAAGAGGGACGCTACGCGCGTCTTGTCTTCCCTCTAGCCTGGACGTTGATTCTCACAGGGCGAGCGGAGAACGCGATCGACAGGCGTGCGAAAGGGGGGCAGCGTAGGAGAGGAGAGAGAGAGGGGGAGGGGACGCGCATGCGCTGGTGCTCATCGCGGCGTTGCGCAGGCGAGAATTTCGGCATGTCTAGCCCGCGTTTCAGAGGAAGAGTGGAAAGGGAGAGGGGAAGTGGAGATAGGTATGGGAGAGGGGGAGGGGGAGTGGAGAAGTGGAAAGGGAGAGTGTGAGTGGAGAGGAGGAAGGGGAGAGGGGTAGAGGACAGGAGGAATGGTGAGGGGGAGTGGAGAGGGGGTGTGTGGAGAGGGTATGCACATGCGCAGTAAGGGTGGTCACACCGCACACCACCACCACCGGATTGAACTCCGCCATAAGATACTTCGCATCTAAAATCACAATGATAATGAACTAAATTTCATAGACAGAATAGTTTTAAATCCTCTGGTTTTACGTGCGATGACCACGACATATATGATCATGGGGCACGCCACAGCTGACTGAAAACTCCGCACCAGTTTCTGACCACCTGGGATTATTTAATGCCTACCTAAATGTATGTACACGGCGTATTTTTGCATTTCATTCCCATTGAAATGCGATAGCGGTGTCCGGGAATCAAACCCGCGTCCTCGAGCTGCGCCTGCTGTCCTAGAACTGTCCTAGAATGCCTACTGCACGTACAGCTGCGAAGTGCTCACTTCGCCATAATTCTTCCTTTTGCAAATTGCCCAATACGAGTCCGTAACCTGCCACGCTCACCTTCGCAGCTGCACACTTTGTAATGGTTGGGCAGCTTTAAACCGCCCACTCGTTGCGGAGTTGACATGTTTTGACACCTGGTGCGATTGTATCATTCTGTCACGCAATATTACACGAGTTAAGGAGACTCCTCCAACTAAATGACATCCTTATAGTGTTTTATTATTTTTTTTCTTTTGCGAAGCTGTGCATTGCTCCGTGGTATGGCTCCGTGGCTCCGTGGTAGAACGCCTGCTTGCCATGTGGAAGGCCTGCGTTCGATTCCGTCTGCGACCGGAAATTTATTTATTTATTTGCATTTATCTCGTATTTTCACTCACAACGAATGACGCCGATGCCGACGGCGGAATTTCTGAGAATCGAGCTCTTTAACGCTATCGCGTTAACATGCATCGCAGCAACGTGCCGAGATTGCGCTCCCAATACATTTTGTGTCCTTCCTTGCTTCGGTTGAGAGGCCACCAGCCTGTCGCACCACAGTTTTCTCAAAGGAAAAGATTATAGCGCGTACGGGAGGTTCAAGCATTGTGATTTAGACTCAAGGGAATGACAGGTGGTTCACTGGATTTGCCTTAACTTTGGCCTTCTTGTGGCTTCGTACGGCTTTCTTAAGCAATCAAGTTACCGTCTTTATGTTGTGATGTCGCGTTACAAGCGCAATAACGAGTGTGTGTACATGTACGCAAAATATTTTTGCTTGTGCGTTTATAAGAGCACAATTGTTACCTTGTTTGATCCAATTAGGGCAAATACATCGCACTAAACAAAGCTATATGAACGTACTTCCCAAGCACAATAGCGTTAAAATGCTCAAGTGGAAATGTACCTCTTAAAAATTGATGCGTCATACTCGCGTCCACACATCGCGAGTAGTTGTTGCTCAATCCCTCCAGGTGTGAATAATGATGAACTGTCTATAAATGCGTGAAATTCGTGCAAGGTAATTTCAAGGGACTCGACGTCACATTCCAAGGGAGAAAATGAGGTAATAACTTGTTTTTTGCGAGTTTAAGTAAGTAATCGTAATTAGCGCGTAATTACATATTTCATAATTCTGCAGTTGCCCATGATCCATCTTAAAAACAAAAACAATCAAATCGTAGGCTCAGAATGCATGCTCAATTTGTTTTTCATTGTATTTATTCCGAGCAAAGAAAAAAGAAACTCACAGGCTCCCTTACGCACACACCTAAGACGACAGGAAGACGAAAGTCATCTCCTTTTTCTTTTCAGTCGATGTATTGATCCTGCCTCTCCACCCTCCGAAAGCTTTCTGCCCCTAAGGTGCCTCCAGGATCAATGGCACCTAAGATCGGAGGCAGCTCACCTGGTTTTGCACTGCCTCCGTGATCGGCCCACCCTTGTCTAAGCTACGATGTCATGTGATGACATGCGACGCTATGCCACGTGATGTCAGTATGACGTCCTGATGACGTCACAAATCTTGGTGATCTGTTGATGACCTCATATGGGGTCGTCATCGCGTGATGACGACCTTTTTTTCCATCACTCGTGTTGACGCCGACGCGGGACGCAAGTCAATTTTTGCGTTTGATGAGGCGTCTAAGGCTTCCGCCTTAGTAATACTCGCGCTGTTCGCCACGTTGAATACTTTTGACATTGGTCCTGGAACTCGCTACGCCGAACGACCCTTCGAACATCGTAGTGTGTTCTCCAGAGTGGTCAGCTGCAGTCACACGCAGAACATCGAAAGTAAATCAAGGAACACTGGCTACACAGAAGGTTCAGTTAATCCATGGGCACATCATCTTATTCTGTCTTGGCGACTAGTCCTGGCAAAAATCAAGTTGCGTCCACATATGTGGCCACTGAGCCTCAAAGGGGTTAATCACGAACTCGGTGTTCCACTTCATAATGTCCACTACTGTACCAGAACAATCGCAGCGCCACAGTTCTTATAGCGATTTCCGTACGAAACTCTACGTTTCACGCCCCAGCGGGGCGGCGCGCACGTACCGATCTCCTCTTCAACATCACCAACTTCGGTCACGCTGATCCCAACTCGTCAACCTAAGAGGATAGCAAGTGCACACCACGCGCACGTGCGTCCGTTTCACGCTCTTGTAATGAAACGCACTCGTCAGCGGTTACGCGGTTGCGGTGTACGGCAACGTCCCAGAGGAGGCGCTAGGCCCCGCGTCGCTGCAAGAGGCGCGGGTTGAGCGTGCCTCTCTTGGGACGCGTCATCTGCTGCGGCACCGCGGCGACCGTACATGTGAATATGTGAATGCACGGTGTATATGTGAGTACTTCCGGCCTTCGTAGTGCGCACTCGTTGCTTCCTTCAGCTCGCTTTGTTTTGATTCTTGTTTTGTGTAGCGATTGTCTTTCGATTCATCTCCTTTTCTTTTTCACGTTACAGTGTCGGATAGACAGATGTGTTCGACCCCCGATAAATTCAAAACAAACGCCGGTGAAAACCCGTCTGCGAGCACAGTTCATTTGTATTATTTTCGCTTGACGCGAAGCGGTGTAATAACCGTGTGTGGGATGTAATTTCTTACGGCTGTTACGCATGAATGCTGAATAACGCAGTGCCTAATATTCGGATCAATAACCTCCTCTGCATGGAGTATAAAAAAAGTACTTATTCGTAATTCACAACTGTTGATAAAAGCACAATAGTTACAATGACAGTCAGCCATACAGACCCCACTGACGATTTGTTACGCCGCGTAAAACGAGGAACATAGCATGGAGAAGGAAGAAAAAATTCTATTCGAATGATGGCTCTAGGACTACTTGGTAGAGTGGGTGAATAAATTTGGAAAGGAGCTAAATGTGGCTCACAACGAGACAAAAAACACATTGTCGCCGTGTTAAGAGAAGACCTGTTTCATGTCGCCGGTTCTTTAGTTTTGGAGACATGTAGCACTTGTGAAACTTTGGCTTGCGCCAGCATGTGCGCTTCGATGAGCCTTGCTTTTTTTTTTTTTGCACAGTGCACTTGTGCTCGAGTAATCTACGGTTCAGACATCTGCCATAATGACGAGCACACGTCGGTCTGCGATCGAAACGTTGAAAATAAGGTGTTTCTTATGAAGGCGCATCTACCCTTTAAAAATATATATATATATATATGTGTGTGTGTGTGTGTGTGTAGAAGCCACAAAGAAGAAAAAAATCTTCGAAGCGCGTAAGCGTGGATTTGATCTAGCGACCCCTCGATCCACGGCGCCCCGCGTTAGACAACTCGGCCACGCGCCACATGCCCTCCAGCAAACTAACGGCGAGGTATTTGTATACACATTTATCGCTCGCGGTACACAGAGCTCGGAGGTGCTTCAGCGTGTTCTTAATTATCACCCGCGAGATGGCGCGCAGGGCGCGCTTTAAATAGAGTTACTGTATATGCATATACAGTAACCCTAGCTTTAAAGGTCGTCGCCCCGCTGGCGTTTCTCAGCAGTTGGGAAGCATGCGTCCTATACTTTGCTCGACAGGGCGTGGGCGCCCGTGCACGCGAGCTTATCTCGTGAGGGGGAAGGTTTGTACGTCTTGTTTATTCACCGCAAAGTTTGCGTTGAAGCTATAGGCTTCCCAAGCAACGCTTAGCGGCGCTGCTGGATGGATGGATGGATGCTATGAGCGCCCCCTTTATATCGGGGCGGTGACATGTCTGCCACCAGGCTCGAAGAAAAAAAAAGCTTCCTTGTTTCAAGTTGGCTTAATACCTTATCTACACTGATTAAATCTATGTTATTATACCAAAAAAATATAAATTCATGGTCCATCTCTCTGCCTCTTAAGGCAGAATGACCTTATTCTTCCCCATTATTTATTTTTTTGTACTTTATCTCTACTTTTCTGCCACCAATACTCTAACCGTCTCTTACTTATTTCTATCGCGGACGTGTTCAGCCTTCCATTGTTGTCCCTAAAGCCCAAGGCTTCATGTAGACTGGTGCCCACACGTATTCCTGGGTGAATATCGCCACATTCAATCAGTACATGTTCCATCGTGTCCTTAGTTCCCCCGCAGCATGTATATTGTTCTTCTTAATTACTGAATCTCGCTTTATAACTACGCGTTCTAAGGCAGCCCGACTTGGCTTCAAACAGCAAAGCGCTTCCCCTTGAATTATCATAAAACCTTTCCCTCCTTATTTCGTTTTTTCCCTTTCGGTAGTTACTCAGAGCCGGCTTCTTTTCCATCGTTCCGCCTCTCTGACCTTCCGCTCTTGACAGGCAGCGCCATCTCTGGCAGAAAAATATAAACTGGGGTGTAAGCCGCGCGCGTTTTCCCCTCTCTCCACCGCGTTGCCGCTCGCTTCTGTGCACGTGCAGAGCTCTCGCGGCGCCTCACAATGTACCGCCTACAGTGCGGGTTCAAAAAGATCTCGCAACTGGACAAGCACTTCCTAAAAGCGAACTTGATAAAAGGAGAAGGGCTGGTCAATCACGTTAACGGTGAAGAGCAGACGATCGACGACAACGACGCCCGACTCAAAGCGAAATGCATTTCCCAAGTCGCGATTACACCGTGTAGGACGTATACCTCTAGGTAAGTGTCATTCTGTCATGTTAAAGATGAATAATGGTCCACATGCACTCCGAAATGAAGCCGTACTCGCTATCGATGTTCTGCGGTGTGGACTACGAATCATATGATTGTTGTTTTGATATGGCATGCTTACAGTAGCAGCCGTGTACTTTCGTGAACAAACGTTTGCGGTGTGCGAAAAAAAGAAATTATGCGGCCATGGCACTGTTTCGCGAGGTTAGAGTCAAGTCCTCCGTGCCGCTAGAGAATCACCCGCCGATTAAGACGCGAGGCAGTTAGCTGAGCTTTAACCACTGTGAAGCAAGATGAACTGCTCGCCTCGTTTTTTCGACTCTCGCGTCATGCTTGCAGTCTCTTTTTATGATATCGACTTGACAGGCGTATAAAAGCTGCTGCGCGAACGCGGCTAAAAAATCGCACAGTCAGAAGGTGGTTACTTCAAGGTTGCAATTGCAAAGCATGTACATATTAAGTGCCAGTTATATTTAGCGGCTTAAATATATATCACACTAATAAAGTGACAAAAACAAAGCAAACCTGCAGAACGATGCCAAAGCTTGCTGAAGATGCACAGGCGTACATTCCGGCGTGATAAAGCAGCAATTGCAGGCGCCGAACTTCTGACAATGTACCGAGTTCAGTTGAATTCAACCAACCGCGCAACGCTAACGGTATAACGCGAGTATGAACATTGAACAACGATGGGTTGGTCTCACGAACACGGGGAATCAAAAGACAAAGTTGTTTCACCTACAACCATAACGCGACTTTCACAATGCGAGAAGACAGCGAGTAATCATCACTGAGTCGCTGCGTGCATGCGCCGCGTTACTTACCGATTCAGGCAGTCGAAACAAACGAAAGCGATGAACTCAGACAGACAAATAGAAGGCGAGACAGCGCTGTCAGCTATCCACGCCTGGCGCCTTTATTTCTCGTGCGACACGACCGGGAACCAATACAGATTCACACGTGAATCGCGTGCCTTGGTGTTGCCTGCACTGTTGTGGCAGCCCACGACACAGCAATACTTCCGACCTCACGCCTACTTCCGTGGGGTTGCTTCTGCCATCGCGGAAATGCGCAGCTTCGCACAGCAAGCCTCTCGGTTCAACGTGCCGAGCTGACGGCCCCCCCCGTTACCCGCACCGACAGAAGAACGCGTGCGCACGTGCGCTACAGCTACCGTGAAAGGGGCTGAGTCGGCCGCGCATAAGCTCCAGAGCTTTCCGACAGAGCCGCAGCGCGGCCAGCGCGGCGCTGTCGTCGCGCCGCAAACTTGAGCTTGGGTTCCCTATAGGCCACACGAAGGTGACTTTGCTCGCTGCAGCGGCCGCTTTTGCGAAAGTAGCAGCTGTGACAGTTGTTACTTTGTCTGAAGAGGACAAAGTTGAACACTTTCTCGAAAGCGTCGCCGAGGACGCGCACAACTAATTCACAAAAAAAAGGAGCACTTGCCCTATCGGGAAAGTGCTCTCAATAACGAGATAACGATAACGAGAAAATGACATGTGACCTCGATAACGCATCAGATTTCCATATCAATCGCCGACAAGCCCACGAGTGAGGGAGCATCAGTTTTTGGAAAATGGCGCATACTAAACGGCGCATGTGACCGGCGTACCTTAGAGCGCCTATATGTGTACAACCGCATTTCTGTACACTCGCAGTGATGTTCCGTGCAGGGAATTTTTCCCTTTTTCTGGGAATTTTAATCCGTCATTTTGATCGAAAGAGAAAAGGGGAATCTTTTCAATATTGCAGGGAATTTCAGCAATGGCGATTTTGCCTAATGTGACAAATTCATAGCAGTCATAGTGCGCTTTCGGCTATTGCGATTGCTTCATATGTAATAATGGGCTCGTTGGTGAGCCGTGATATTGATGAAGCAGCGCGAAGAAGACATAATCACGCACGCATAAAAATTAGCCAAACACAAGCGCTAGGTGTGCGCGCGTCATTTTATGTGGGCGAGCTTGTGTCTTTAGTGCGCTACTTCATCAGTTTCGGCAATTGGTTGCGGCGCACGCAGCGCGCAAAGGCAGAGCCCTTAAAATTTGTTTCCGATAATTACATGGATCGGTTTCCTGTTCACTCCGCGTGTTCGACTCAAAATTCACGTATGGAGGGGACACGAGGTTACGAAGACCATGCTTTTGCGCTGTGCAGGAACGCAGGCACTAGTCATGATTTGAATAGTCGTGAACATGTCACACGCATCTATTATATATGTGTGGGTCCGTGTGCGTGTGTGTGTTCGCACTTCGAGCGCATTACTACCACAGTGCAGAGAAATATGCTGTGTTTTTTTTTTCGAAGTATGCAGGAAAAAATGCCCCACACTGGGAATTTTCATTTCTCGAAATGGCAATTCTTAGGCGTAATACGGAACGTCACTGTACACTCGTCGGCGCCGATTGTTTCGCGGATTACGCCGCCGCCGCCACCGAAATCTGTAACTAATAGGAGCTTCGCTTTAAAAAAAAAGGAGAATCTGGATCTCTATCTCCGAACTCATCAAGTGTTAACATGCGTTTGTAAGATGTTGAAACTGCGCCGCGTCACGCGGAAATTGCAGAGTCAGTGAACGTCACAAAGGCTGCAAGCGTTGACAGTTACAACGCTTAGTTTTATCTTGCGCTAACTCTAAAGCAAATTGCCCGCGAAGAACATCAACGATAAAACAAATGGGCTGATGTCGCACGGCTTGGTGATGCTTCTAACCAACTCCAGAAATTATCTGCTTCGCCAGCTGTTGTAGACTATTCAGCCGATCAGCGGCGACAGTACCGCCGTTCTCTTCCGATTAGAGGACGCACGGCCAACGCTCCTGTGGAGCTTCCACCACACATCGGCTGGTACGTACATGTGTTTATCTAGGAAACACCCCTGGTGAGTGGTCAAACTGAGTGATGACACGCTGACACATTTATCTTCAGCTTTAACAATGTAATAGGCTTCTACGACTTCTCTCTGTTTTAGATGCTAAAGCATCCTACGCTCGGGGCAGTGTCCATTCTGCAGCGTCCGCACCCGTACTGCGCACGCGCCAACTCTCCCCCCTCTCCTCGCGCTCACGCGAGGAGGTGGAAGGAGGTGGCATTAGCGCTGCATCCACTTTGTGTCTCCTCTCCCGTTTCTCTCTCTCCGCCACAGCTGTGCGC
This sequence comes from Rhipicephalus sanguineus, assembly GCF_013339695.2. Lineage (NCBI taxonomy): Eukaryota > Metazoa > Arthropoda > Arachnida > Ixodida > Ixodidae > Rhipicephalus > Rhipicephalus sanguineus. The sequence goes on along the minus strand of NC_051179.1, from coordinate 107,544,976 downwards.
TCGCTCCCGTTGCACTATCCTTCGCAACGGTGCTATGGACGCTCGTGAAGCTGAACGTAAACGGCAACGCCGGCAAGCGAATCTCGAAGCTGCGAGACTGCGGAAGCGCGAGTTCGCTGTGCTTCCGTCATTCTCCCTCTGTGCAACGGTGTGCGAAACGCCATGAACAACGTCAACGTCGGCGCTAGTTGCAGCGGCAGCGCTACCGCCGAGGAGCAGAGGAAGGCTCGGGAAGCCGAACGTAAACGTCAGCGTCGGCAAGCGGTAATTCAAACGCCTGGACAACCACCGTCTCATAGGAAACTCGATGCGCAACCCCCCCCCCCCCCCGCGATGCTTTCGCATCCCACCATGGTTGCCCGTAGGGGGAGATGATGTGTAATTTTTTCTTTTGGCTTTCCCAAACTTCAAGACTCCAGTAGCACTGAACATAGATGCGCATGCGCGTTTTTTACAGTGCGCAGCTAAATGCTACCATAATCATTTTCTACATTGTTAAGGTGCCTTGCCCTATCACTAAAACATTACCCGGTTTGTCCAATATACGCTATTCCCCAACGTAATTGTGTCTGATAAACCACATCCAGGTACGCTTGGTGAAATTTGTATCGTGGTTAGTAGTCTATAGCTGTCGTTTTCGATTCTTCAGCATCGACTGTTTGCAGGTAGCAGAAAACACAAGGTTTCTGACTAACAAGTTGTTGCTATCGCCTGTATGCTACAGCTGTAGCGCCGTATGACACATTCGTCGTTTATGCAGCCGGCGTCGACAGACAAGAAGGTATGGCCCGCCATCGAGTTGGCCTAATTTCGAGCGTCGCATTTATGACAAATCCTTATGCTTCAAGTACCACGGGACCGGCATCCAGGAATACGTTCCGGCAATTAAGAGGAGTGTCTCGCCAGCTTCAGACCGCAGCCTGATGTCCCCAATCAGTCTCCAACATGACTTTAGCGTCACCACGGCGGCGTTGCACGTCATTACTCCGTCGGGAAACTAGCCCGCGTGGCCGATGGAGGGAAGGTCGCACCACAGTGTGCGTCTGTGCTGAATATTACTCTGCATTTTTACGTGGTGAAAAACAAAGTGCGTGCAATCTTTAATACTGTACGTGCAGCTGTACGAGTGAACATTGATGCTGCCATTTTCCATCGTGAGTGAGACTTCCAAAGAAAGGCTTGGTGGGCAAATTATGTCTTCATGGGACGATGATGCGACGTTTCGTGGCGCCAGTGGAGAGTGTCTTATTCCCCTCGGCAGTTACGTTGCAAATGTTTTATTCGGCGCAAAAAAGAACGTATAGTACTACAGCGCTGCAGCCATGATGCGATTCTCGGTATCGACATTCTTACGGATTACAATGCTTCTTTGAACCACGGTGCAGTAGAAATTGCTCTGAACAGAGCGTTTCTCGCCACCTTTGCGGACACATCTTCACGGCAATTACATTGTTGTTTCAGGCGATTCGCTGCTAGCTTCCTGGTCGTCACCAGGTGTCGTGTCGATGTTGCTGCCTTTCGTCCTTCAACCACTCTTCGAGTTGTGCAAAGAAAGATTCATCTATGTCATACTCTGTCGTGCGAGTAGTGATTGGAGCCTCCCATTTGAGGGCTTTCCATTGTTCCGTGCTCGCTGTTCTCCAGCGCGATATGAAACTCGCCAAATTTGAGGAAATTGTTTACAGTATAACTTTAAATGAGGAAGCAAATTTTCATCCCCAGTGTCCCCACCGAAATACCTCTGAAGAGCAGATGCTACGAATGGTTAGTTGGTTTGTGGAGTCTGACGTCCCAGAGTGACTGAGGCTATTAGAGACGTCGGAATGGAGGTCTCCGAATAATTCCAGCCACCTGGCATTCTTTAACGTGCACTGACGTCGCGCAGTACCCGGGCCTCTAGCATTTCGCCTCTATCGATATGCGACCGCCACGGATGGGATCGAACTACGAATGCTAAAGTCACTGTCTTCAAGGAGCGCCGAGCTCTCGGTCAAGCCCTTCTAGTAGGTGTTTCTGTGTCCGATTTCACGCGATATGACACAAAGGCTTCACAGCGACGTTCTTTTTCTCGCAAGAGAACTGGTACCAGGTTCGCCCACCCCACACATCAAAATCCTTACGTCATGTCTTTGACAGAGAAGACAGTTATCGGGGAACAGGAGCAATGCATGCTGAATAAAGGTGTTGCTCAAAAGTCTTCTAGCCCGTGGACATTGCCAGTGATCCTTGAGCCAAGAAAAAAAAAATCAGAACCTTTCCACTACCTTGGCGATGGAATTCAGTGAAGCTCTGACTATGGGAGGTTATAACGACAAGGAGTACGCAGCCCTTGTGACAACAGATGGTCTTAATGAATTAAACGTTACGTCGTTAGGCCTTTGTGACGCGCCAGCAACGTTCGAACGATTTATGGACCTTGTCTTTAGTGGACCTAAATGGGAAGCTTGTTTGTGTTATCTCGATGATGTGATTTTCGGCGGCATGCGATGCGGATGCGATAGACCTCTTGGTCTCGAGAGGACAGACTGATGATATAGTACGACATTATTCGCACAGCAGGGCAGACACAACACGCACAGCAAAGCAGCCGGCTGAAGCATCATCTGTGAGCGCTGTGCAGACTTGGCTGCACTGAAATTACTCGTTACTGTAAAGAGCAAGGTAACAAGTTAGTTTTGTGGGCTGGTAGTTCAGTAATGTAATGAATTACTTCAAGCGAGTAACTTCAAGAAAATTGTTGGTTAGATTCTCAATTTCTTTCGACTATAATATAGCCTGTATACGTTTCCCTTTTGGAATAAATAATTGACCAAGAAATAAAAGAAGCCTAACAAAGACAAGTTAATCTGAGTGCCAAACCTCAAGCGTGGAAACGAGACGGGTCCACAGAAAAGCCGCGTAGCGCTCGAACTCTAAGCCTCGAATATTACGTTGCTTAAAAAAAAGCTTTTGTTAACGTAATTTAAAAGTAATTTTGTTTTTTGTCTGGGCAAGTTGGTGCGACATCATCGGAGTTAAACAGCGCGAAGGTGGAAGACGAAAGACACATTAACAACAGGACACCTTCCCCTCAATGTCATTGTTGTAATCAAGCAGAAACAATAGAGCACTACTTCACAGAATATCGCAGATACGAAAATATAAGGCAAATATTTCTGAAAGCACCTTTTCAAAAATTACACCATCTCCCGCTAAAGGGGACCATGAGGCGATGCGAAGCCGGAGCACTTGCACGATCACGTTCCGTTGGCGTTCGTTGGGCATGCTACCGACCTCGCGTCGTGGAACGCGAAGAGGGACGCTACGCGCGTCGTATCTTCCATCTAGCCTGGCCGTTAATTCTCGCAGGGCGAGCGGGGAACGCGGTCGACAGGCGGGCGAGAGGGGGGCAGCGTGGGAAAGGAGAGACAAGCGGAGGGGACGCGCATGCGCTCGAGCTCATCGCGGCGTTGCGCAGGAGAGAATTTCGGCATGTCTAGCCCCCGTTTCAGAGGAAGAGTGGAAAGGGGGAGGGGAGAGGGGGAGGGGAGATGGAATGTGGAGAGGGTAAGGGGAGAGGGAAAGTGGAGAGGGAAAGTGGAGAGGGTAAGTGGAGAGGGGATGGGAGAGGGTGAGTTGAGAGGAGGTGTGTGGAGAGGGTATGCGCATGCGCAGTAAGGGTGGTCACGCCGCACACCACCACCACCACCACCGGATTGAGCTCCGCCTTAATATACTTCGCATCTAAAAACTTGGCCGTGAGCTTTCCACATCGGCATTACTCTCCCTGGGGGCGTCGGCACTGGGGCAATGCAACAGGGGCATATATGATGCCATATTCAATTATATAAAAGAGAAAAAGAGACTGCCATGTTAATATTAGAGGTAGATGCACATCATTTCGTTCACTTACTTAAATTGTCTGCATTTATTTGTATATTTATTCAATTCTATTATCTAACACTCGTTTAATTAACATTTCATAAAGAAATCAAAATTAACACTAACATTTTTGCTTTACCATACATTGTCTTTTTCGAATATTCATTTTATTTTTTTTCTTCTATTTTTTTTTCACAAATTCTACTGCCGCACGCTTCGTGGCCGATGCCTCGTAGTGGGTTGAGCAATTCCCCTAAGATCCAACCAACCAGTGCTGTCAGCACAGGTAGTGTTTTTCATGTGTCTTTCGTCTTCCTCCTTCAAGCTATTTGTCTCCGCAGATAATTTGATTACTTTTCAATAAGTAATAGTGATGCAATGCCATTACTTTCGGCCAGCTGGAAAGTTCAGTGTAACTTAATAACATTATCAAAAATTCAACAAAGATAATTAATATTGTAATTTAATTACTTTTTAGGGGTAATTTTGCGATCTCTGGCGCTGTTTCCCGTTGGGCTTCTTTCGCTAACTGTGTGATTTCATTGCATTGCTGTGTGAATAATGTATTTTATTGGTTGATAATGTGTCGTAAAAGCCGGCTCATACCGTAGCAGTAAGAATGAGCGAAAATTCACCGTCGGCGTCAACACGTGGGGTGCAAAGATCATCATCACGTGATGATGTCACCAGACGCCGTCACAGACAGCCAAAATTGGCGCCGTCATCGTGACGTCACATGATTACGACATCGTCGCTTGGTCAAAGGTGGGCCGATCACGGAGGCAGTGCAAAACCAGGCGAGGTACAGAAAGCTTTCGAAGGGGGGCGGGGAGGGTGAATACATGGACTGAGAAGAAAAACAAGATGGCTTTCGCCTTCGAGCCTTCTTAGGTGAATTTATAAGGGACCATGCGAGTTCTATGTGGCGACCAGGGGCGTGTTGTCCTGGAAGACTGATCACCTTATTCCAGAAAGCCGCGTCTTTCGGGTGAGCCTGACCCTTACCCTGTCCACCGCCAGCCGACCGCTAGGTGGTCGTAAAACCTCACGAGGTTGGGTTTAGATTCAAATTTCTGTTTCTTGCACTAGAAAATTGTACTTCATAGGTTACTCTACTTTTTTGTCGTTATGCGACAAAAAGTAGAGTAACAGGGTAATGAAGGAGGGGGAAAGAACAACTCGCGGTGTCAAATACGAAGTCTAAGATAAAATATGCGCACATCAGGCGAACTTACTTATTAATAGTGTTCTTTCTATAATTTCGGCAAAATCTTAGACGCATTTAGAAGCCCAACCTTCCAGTAAACACTCGAACTACAAAGGCTGCCTTAATGATGTAAGTATGTTGCGGAACTTCGAGGTGGTGGTGTGCTTAAGCAGCGGTGCCATTCGTTCTGCCGTTGTGTACTGAGTACTCAGAATCGTTTACCTTTTGTTCGAGATGTAACGTGCTCTCTAGCGCACACTGTGTCATCATACTGATCTCCCATAGGAGATCAATCAACACCCTGAATCTCCTTTGGGAGTTGTCGAAGGGATCTGTAAACGTAGCGTGTTTGTAGGTAGCGCCAGGCCTCGGAAAGTCTCAAGTTCCAGCGATCGCCACAGAGGGCGAAAAAAATCAACCGCGGCGAGTTCCATCGATATGCGCGTAGAGTGGAGCTGCTAACTCCTCTTTTAGAGGTCGGCTATTTTAGTTTGCATTTTCCCTGCTAGGGGCGCTAAACCAATCAAAGCTTTCTCTTCAAGAAATTGTTTTGCGCAAGCCAATCAATTATTCACACATGTTATTTTGCTTTGGACAAATAGAGACTTAATTATATTCAGATTTAATTTGTATAGCTGCTTTTTAATAGAAGCGTCGACGCTTTAAGACTTCAGTGATGACTAGCTGGATCAAAACTCAATTTGTATCGATCGTTTCAGTGGCCGTTGGCGTTCAAATTGTTCGCCGGCAACACAAAAGCGGAAGCAGCTATTGCTTAATTTCGCACACGCCGTTTAATCTTTATAGCATTAGTAGCTCACTCACTCAGCAATCGAGATCAAGGAGTACCTTTGACGCTACGCTTTCGTGGAGTCATCTGTTTATTCCGCACCGTAAACAGGTAAACCGGCGCGTCGTTGTGCCGTCGTCAATGGTCCGTCATCGTTTCATGCCGAATACATGAACCACGTATTGTTCTGTGTCAGCTTTGGATTGCCGTGTAACTTGCACATGCGGCACGCCTAGTTTGTGATTTGGTGTACTGTACTTAAAGGGACTGTGTATTGCGCGTGACTTGATATCTTATATGCTAGCGCAATAGGAAGCCTAGGCAATTTGAAGTGGTTATGCGTGCAGCTGTTCTTCTAATAAGCGAGCACAAGTTGTTAAAGAGATTTTATATCTGCGTAAGGAGCAAACAGCGGTGATTATCGAACATAAAGGAAATCGCATTAGGCGTATTGGGGTTCTTCATGAATGATGACATTGTGTTAAACATTTAGATTATTATCAGCAGTGCTTAAAGTCAAGGGGGTTTAAAGTTAATGGGGTCTCTGAGAGTCTCATACCGCTCAATCGATACTGAGATCTGAGACCCATCTCGCCTGAATGTAGGGGCGTGTGTGTGTTGGGACCGTCGAGACTGTTCACGAACTTTTATCTTTTTCCTTGATGTCACGAATCGATTACTATAAAATCAAAATTTTGTAACAACTTTTCCCTGATGAGTATTTTGTACCTTCCACCATGTAACGGCCGCGGTGAGAGTAGTTTTCATATTGTTGCAGCAAATTTTGTGGTCCCTTTAAATGAACACACTGTACTGCTTTTAGATCAGTCCCCACCGCAAGGCTTCTTCAAACCATCATCAGATGGTGCAGATAGGGCCGTAAGGGGTAAGGCACATTACATGGATAAATGCGATCCATTAGGAATTGATCAAAATAAATGCTTTGATGCTTTATGCAGAATATTTGGTAAATGAACTTTACATAGCTACAGCTTTTCATGGCTCTTTTTATAGTTTTCTGACTGAAAGCATTTTGTTCTAACAACTGTGTTGAGTCTGCGGGGATTGTAAAAATTACTTCATAATAACACCTCTGAAACTTGTCAGTTCAAGGATCACCAACAAGAGAGAGGTCCAGTACCCAGATCAGGACACCTAGCTTCTTCAAATCAAGGCTCGAGGCTGTTGCCCCTTACAAATAGTAAGTCTTCTGTTGACTCAAGATAGTTCATTCCTTGTGATGCATTCACTGCTGCAAATTTATTCTCCCACTTTCATTCCCGTCATTTAGTATCTCCTGCATCAATAGACTTCCCTGCAACAACGAAAAATCAGTGGTGTGCCTGACAGTATGCTTGACGAATTTTATACCGTGATAAAATGCAGTGCATGGGCTAGCAGTTTTTCGTGTGCCTTTTGTGAACAAGGACGATAGCATTTATTTATTTATTTATTTATTTATTTATTTATTTATTTATTTATTTATTTATTTATTTATTTATTTATTTTTTTATTCAATGGACACATCAATGCTGGATGTGTCATCAGAATCCCCAGTGTCTTGCAGTCTTCAAGCCTCGCTGAATGCACCGCAGTCACCTGCGACACCTGTGCTCACACACAGTAAGTTATTTCTGGCAATTACTAAGAGCATTCATAACATTTTCTCAACCCATATCATCTGAAGGCACACGAAGAGCCCGGACCAGGACCCAAGTGTTCATTTACATCTCGGCTTGTGGGAGCTGCTTCCATAGATGGTAAGTTTCATTGTTTGCTTGATTAAAAGTGTGTATTTCATCTGATGCGCTTTTTCTAAAGCGGATATAGAATTAATGTAATGATGTCTACTTTCAGGACACCAAGATTTCCCCGACTTCTCTCCAGAGCTGTCAGCATCAAGACATGAGACCAGTAAGACGGTGCTTTCCAAAAATAAAACACGATGCCATTGCTCCTGCTTAAATATTTGTATAGCGATATACTGCGTTATTTTCCAGTCCCTTTCAATATGTCTTCACCAGCAACATCACAAGAGCAAGCATACCAGGGGGCACAGGAGCCATTGCCAACAGCACCAACTACAGAGAGTAGGCTTTCTTAATCTTATTAAAGCAAGATTTTTAGTGTGGCTGATTATATGGTAGTGCCAGTAAGCGTGCCTTCGTTCTGCAAAACAAAAATGAAATATTCTCGCGTACATCCTCAGTATATAAATATCTGCACTACAACCGCTTAATGATACAGCTCATTACATCAAGTGGATGCTGTCATTAAATAAATGCACTTTTGTTTTAACGTTTTACTCTGTACTTCTGGATGTGTGCTTACATTTGGCCAATCATCTACGCGGCTGTGTGACAAAAAATACATTTTGCCTGCGTTTATTTTCGTTGTCATGATATGCAAAAACACCATATTAGCCTTTTACACTAGCCTGGCCTGGTATTTGCATTTGGCCATAGCTTGAAAATTTTGCAAATATGCACACAAAATTCCAGGAAATAATATGTTACACTAAAATACAAATGCATGAGCTTTTATTGTACCAAACTAGGCAAACCATTTAACCAAAGTGAAAGTTTTAAAGCCTCTTGCATAAACTTAACGTTAGTGGTGTGCCTTTTTTGATTTCCCAGGAACCCCTACAGTCAAGACCAGTACCCGGAAGATGCTCACTCCATGTTCTATGAAGAGGCTTCAGCGCTACTGCGACGAGAACTCCCGCCTCCGTCAAATTGTTGCGAGACTTAAAAAGCCCAAGAGACCAATCGCATCTCGTGCGCAGCTTCTTGAAGCAGGCAGGTACTAATATTCAGAAGAGGCAAGTACTAAGGTACTAAGAAATTCTAAGATTGCAAATGCATCTGCAGCCACTGAAAAAACATGGGAGACGATGGCCGATGCAATTTAGACAGTTTGTCCTCAGTCTTTTCTTTACGCGCCCTAAGACATATAAAAATCTAACAAATGTGCTAAACCTTCCCCCAGTAAAGTCCTTAAGGATGTGGCTGTCGGCCGTAAATATAAAGACATGAGTTCGGCCTCAGATTTTAGAGTTAATCAAAGCAAAGGCAAAAATTGGGAAATTAAAGACAGAGCTTGCTGCCTGATTGTTGACGAAATTTCATTAAAAAGAAATCTGCAGTATGAACCTAAAGAAGACATCATACGTTGATATGTTGATAACGCCAGAGAAAGAACAAGTGGCGTAGCGAACACTGCAGCACTTGCGTTAGTCTCTGAGATTGCGAAGAAATGAATACAGCCAGTAGCCTTTTTTGACAGGAGAGGAGACAGTTCGCTCAGGGCCCCTTTTAGTGTTATTGAAAACGGTAATCATTGAGCTGAAGGCATGTGGCCTCTTCGTCAAAGCAATGGTTTGTGACCAGGCTAGCCGCAATTGCGTTATTGCTAGGACACTGGGTGTCAGCCCTGTCAGGCCTTCCTTTATTACTGATAAAGAGAAGATTTACTTCATGTTTGACGTCCCCCACCTGTTGAAATATACGAGGAATAATCAGAGGAAGCATGATATTTCTATTGGTGATAAGGTTGCTTCCTGGGGTGCATTCTGACTTTGTATGAATCAACACATCACCTGAAACTAATATACCTACCCAAACTCACTGACAGGCACATCTATGAAAGTGCATTTGGTAATATGAAAGTGAAGTGGGCCTCTCAGGTGCTCAGCAGTAGTGTCTATCTAGCGATAGAAGCATTCATAGCATTTAATATTCTACCACTAAAAGCCACAAACACGGCTGAGTTTGTTGAGAAAATGAATCAGTTGTTTGATTCACGGAACAGTTCTTGTGTAAAGATAACGGAGGGAAAAATGAGGCATGCAATTGTCACTCCTAGAGGGCACATTGAATTCTTGAATTCATGCATCGCATGGATTAAATCTTGGAAATTCAAAGCACCTAGGCAACCAAGAACCATTCAGGGCTGGCAGGTGACGATTAAAGCGATTTGTGCGTTGTGGGCAGCTCTGCAGGATCCTATAACTTCAAATTTTTGCTCGCTCGTCGCCTGAATCAGCATCCCTTGGAGAAATTGTTTGGGATCATTCGGCAGCAGCACGGCTGTAACGAGACTCCAAATACATTTCAGTTCAATGCCGGTCTCAGGCATATCATTGTCGGGAAGCTCTTCAAGCTTTCAGGTGGCAGCAACTGCGAAGCAGATAAGGCTGTTCTTCTAACTGAGCTAAAGAAATTAAGACTCGATCAAGAAAGTCCTACTGTGGCCGACACCTTTAGCTCAAACCTTTCGGACACCGTAGGCACCGAAGAATCAGCAGATGTACTAGAATCGAACATAGTTTGTTATGTGTCAGGATACCTAGTACAAGCATTTCTGAAAGAAAAGGCACCATGCTCACAGTGCAGGGATCTCTTGAAAGAGAAAAGCCAAGATTTGTCTTCGTCAAACCAAATCTGCATGACGTTCAAAGCAGTGGAGGCGCAGGACAAGACTCTAGGCAATTAAACAGTGCCCACAGAAGCAGCTTTCAATTTTGTCAGAAAATTGGAAAAAGCATTTTCTGTTCAAGTAGGTGCTGTAGCACACTTGAGAGAGGTGTCAGAGAAATTGCTTGGTATTATGATCGAGGTGACCAATGACCCATTTTGCAGTGCTCACTGTCACAAATTGTTTCTGCAGATCTTTGTACATATTAGGATTCCCTGGTATCTGAAATTCAAAAACAGAGAATTAAGCCAAGCAGACTTGGAAGTCTGCTGCAAAAAGAAAGCTGCAAAAATTGACTTAGAAGTTCAAGACTTATACGCTCATATAATGTTGTGTTATAATGGTTCTGAGCAAAAAGGATAAGCAATCCACGGAGCTCATGACTTGGTTGTGCAATTTTACTAGTTTTCCATATGTTTATAACCAATGTACCGATATTTTCGGTACATTGGTACCGATATTTTCTACAGTATCATTGTGACCATGAAGCGTTTGCAATGTATATGTGTTGTGAATTAAGCGTGTGGTTACTTAAGAAGCGGGAACGCACAGAATGATTAAGCCATACCTATTAGTTTCTGGGCACTTGCCGTGCTGTCAAGTGGGCTCGTTACGAAGAAAGTTGGGAATTTTCCCAGCCCATTTGTCTGCGGTCAGCTGCACGCTGCAACAAATTTTGTGCGACTCCGAGCCATTACTTGCCTCTTTTGAACAAAACTTAGCCGATTGCCTCTCCAGAGAGAAAATAGATGTTAGGATAATTTTTCATCCAGGGCGAATTTATTAGGTTCGCTCCACCAGTTAAATGTTTTGCATTCATAGAAATTTATTATATTCACTGTTTTTGGAGAATTACGTGCTGAAACCACGATGCGATTATGAGGAGCATCGTAGTGGGCACTCCGAATCAGTTCTGACCACCTCGGGTTCTTTAATGCGCACCTTAATCTAAGTACACGTGTGTTCTCGAATTTTCGCATCCCACCGAAATTCCTGTCACGGCGGCCACATTTGTTCTGTCGCCTAGTTTTCCTAGGCGACAAAGCAAATGCGCGGCACCTTACCTTTTAAGCTACCACGGATGGTAGAAATTTGTCGAGCAACGAGTCAATAGTTTGTTAGGAAAATCCGGACTCGGGTGGTTTCACAACGTGAAGTCAAAAGGTTCAGAGAAGGCAGCCAATGAGTTCTGCGCTGCAAGCTATCGTATTATCTCCGCAAAGCTAGCGGCCAGGTGATTTCCCAAAGAGGCTGCATAAAGCTGGCGCGACGAAGTAGGGAAATTATTATAGTGTACACGAGCGTATACATGCGATTCGTCGCTCACGTTCTGTTGCTTGTACGTTGCACTCTCAAAGGTACAGTTTCCTTCTCTAGATGGTTGTATACATGCTCTCTGGTAGCGCGGCATTCCATGGACGACGCTTTCAGGTGGCATCTACAGAGATAATATAGCAAAGAGTGGCCACTCGGGCCAGTTCGCGAGCGAGGAAGCTGGGGTCCGAACAGCCGTCAGGTGGCGTAGTTATGCGCGGTTGCACTCGTTGTTCAGCACCGCCAACAGCACCCCCAGCAGGACCGTTGAAAAGCGAGTGTGGCATTTAATTTTTGCGAAGGAAAAATTTTATTCATGTGTACGATCCTCCATGTCGGCTCTGCATCATATTCCGCAGAGGGCGTTTAATGCACTACCGCAAAATTCAGTGAAGCCTGCATGGAAAGCGTTTTATTTCTTCATTTCTTTTGCACCGTGGGTGCAGCGCATTCGTATCATAGAGTTAATATACTGACTCTAGAGGAAAAGCTGGGCCGCGAGACCTATAACCACAAGAACGCTGACATCTTGGAACGTTGTCATTCTTGCCATCACATATCAATCCTAAAGAAGCATCTGCACAATTAAAAACTTGCGGATATTGTTTTGTGTTTATTTTGAATACTTCTACGAAAGAATACGACGGCTATTTATGCAATTTACTGCGCGCTGAAAGGAGCGTTTGCAGACTGGTTAACTAGATGGCACCACCATATCAACACTCGCGAGTACGCGAGTGTGTGCGTACTCGAGGCTTGCGGCCGATTGCGCCGGTTTGCGCGTCGTGTTAAAGCCCCTGAAACTTCGTTCGCGTCGTGTATCTCGTAGTTGTCATAGTGTCCCGTTGTGTGCGTTTTCTGTCGCCGCATACCACTCGACTTCATGTGAGAGCCCTTTTTTCTTTCGAGCTGGAAACTTCAGTGCATCAGTGCAAACCAGGACGGACGGCAAAGAAGAGATGAGACAAGCCCTGAAAGTTATGTACGAACTAGTCGCAACCGATTTCTTTTTATACTTTTTAACGGCGATAAAGCTTCGTGGGCCGTGTAACTTTAGTTTCGATTGAAGCTTTCAGGAGATGTCTCACTCACATTCGCCGCTGCATGCTGCAATCGACATTTTTCTGCTTTACGGCTCTCTGCGCTGAAGTACGGCAGCAATGAGCTGAAAAAGAACGTGGATACAGGTGTCTCGCCATTGCAAGTCGAATCAGCGCGCGACCACGGCCTACGGACTTTGCTTCGAGCTGCGAATCTGTCGGGTGACCTTTGTACGAGCGAACGGAGAAACTTTGGTAGGGAGTGCCTAGTAAAAACCATGCACAAACAGGTGGAAATTTTAACTGTTATCAACCGGACCAGCTACACAGACAACCGTACACTAACACACGGCTTCACGCATCAAAACACAGCTGATGTTCTCTGAACAGCGCGTAGCTGGCTTAGGTTGGTAGATTAAAACTGATTACTACCGTCAAATATAGCGAGCGTCTCAGGGTCTGGCAACGCTGGCAACGATCGTTTTGTTCCATCATGGCGGAACCCATGCGGTTATAGGTTTCAATGCATGGGCCCTATGGGGAGCTTTTCCTCTAGAGTCAGTATATTAACTCTATGATTCGTATGGTTTAGATAGACACGTATTCACATCGATCAATGATGGGTGTGTAGCCCTGTGGTAAAGACAACTCGCTTTCGGAGCATGGGGGCGTGGGTTCAAATCCTACCACCAGAAAGAAAATCTTTCTTGTTTTATTATTTTTTTTCTTTATGGCGATTATCGTCCCAGATCTCGGAAGACATAATCGATCTGGCCATCCGCTCGTGGCGCTGACAGCAGTGCGGTATCTCGGCCGCAGGGCCCTACGGGAGTGTCCGCTCTTTACGTAAGTACATTTCTCTATGCGGCATCGCAATAGCGTCCTTCATCTTCTCTCTAGCAGCCAACGATTCCTCCATTTGAGGCGCTACTGTAGCACTCGTCAACACGTCAGCGTCTCGGACGCTGTCCCATCCATCGCACGCGCATCCCACGACCACTGAAACGCGAGTATGGCATCAAAATTTCGCAAACTTTGACTTTTAAATGCGAAGCGTTTTTTAGTGAACCTAGGGTGCTTTGAGCATTTCTATCTATCTATCTATCTATCTATCTATCTATCTATCTATCTATCTATCTATCTATCTATCTATCTATCTATCTATCTATCTATCTATCTATCTATCTATCTATCTATCTATCTATCTATCTATCTATCTATCTATCTATCTATCTATCTATCTATCTATCTATCTATCTATCTATCTATCTAGTCGCCTACGTATGGGTGCTCTCGTGATCGCCTTTTAACTCGGTATAGACCAAAATTCGTACACGAGGGTAACAGAGTTTGACGAATATGACTGCCTGGTCATGACATGAATAACGTGAAGATCCAGTCGCGTACGTCGTAAAACCCTTTGCTCCAGACACGTGTGGCACATACGCGTATACCACGGGCCGCGGTATGCGGGTATGTGCAACAGGTGATTGACAATTTATTTCTGCCCAGGAACGGTGAGAACAGACATTGGTAATTTAAATGCGAGAGCGTTAAGAAAAAAAAAAACCTACATCGGCAGCGTTGACCTCACGAATGTAAAGAATAAAACATATCCACAAAGTGAATGATGTTAGAGCAGCTTGTTCGGAGATCATCGGGTGAATCGTGAATGTTCTGTACAATTCCTCTACTGTTATATAAAGACGTGACACGTTGTTATAGTAGCGATAGTGGTCAGGTTGTTGTCGAACCACAAGCGGTCGCAGACCTTGCAGCTGTGGCCGAACGTGTGGTCGAGGAAATCGCGCTTGAAGCGCGCGTCGGCGCCACCAACTTCAGGTAGCGACCGCTTTCGGCGCTTGGCCGCTGCATCTCGCGCCCGTACCTCTTCGAGCTTCTCTTGCCGCCGCTTCCGCTCTGCTTCAGCTTCGCGGGCTTGGGCTTGTATCTCAGGTTCTGCGTGACGCTGACGTCTCTCTTCGACCTCGCAAGCTCTCACCGCAGGGCATTAGCGGCGAGCCCGCGCTGCTGCTGCCTTGCGAGCCCTCCGCTCCACCACCTTGTCTTCTTCGTTCATGTTATTAGTATGGAAGCGCACTGTCTGACGAGTGTCGAAAGAGAGAGGAAGCGCGCTGTTGTGGCGCTCTAGCCGTCCCCTATCAAACTAGAGCACGCGCTGGAGTGGAGCGAGCGCCGCATGCTACAGTTGGCTATACTATATGTGGTTTTGCCTGTGTCAATATCATAATCGCTGAGATGGTTATACTTTACCTGTGTTGAGAAATGAGAACTAGCGGCTACGGCAATGGACAAGCCCTGAGCGTAAGGAGCAAGCGCCTAAAAACCAGGATTCCAGCAAGAATGGAATCCATGCATTCTACCACAGAGCCACGCTAGGTCATGAAGCTTCTTTGAAAAAAAAAAAGACCTTATGCAGATGAAGGGTAAGGCGGGGCAAAACGCGACAAAAATTTTAAAATAGTGAATATCTTTTTATTTCACTCTTTGCCACTAAATGTCAACACAGGAACTTTCTTTTGGGTACAAGGTATGTGCTACATAAATATGGCCATGCTGTGACCTTTCAAAATATTATTTTAAAAAGAAACAAGAAATGCACGACATGTCTCATTTTGCCCCAACGTTCGGGGCAAAACGAGACGCTGCGTGAGGCAAAACGAGACAGCGTGAAAAAAATTTTATCCTTTCAGTTCTTGCAGTAGAAGCACTTCAAATGCACTTCGTGGGCCGCCACGCAGTCTTCATGCGCCCAGTCTTTGCACTCCACGCATTGAATCCACACAGAACCCGGCGCTGTGCTGCTCCGAAACTCCTCAAAAGCATTCACTGCTTTTTAGATGCGAAGTATCTTAAGGCGGAGCTCAATCCGGTGGTGGTGGTGGTAGTGGTGGTGGTGTGCGGCGTGACCACCCTTACTGCGCATGCGCATACCCTCTCCACACACCTCCTCTCCACTCACCCTCTCCCCTACCCCTCACCACTTTCCCTCTCCCCTTCCCTCTCCCCTCCCCCTTTCCACTCTTCCTCTGAAACGCGGGCTAGACATGCCGAAATTCTCTCCTGCGCAACGCCGCGATGAGCTCGAGCGCATGCACGTCCCCTCCCCTTCTCCCTCCTCTCCTACGCTGCCCCCCTCTCGCCCGCCTGTCGACCGCGTTCCCCGCTCGCCCTGTGAGAATTAACGGCCAGGCTAGATGGAAGATACGACGCGCGTAGCGTCCCTCTTCGCGTCCCGCGACGCGAGGTCGGTAGCATGCCCAAGGAACGCCAACGGAACGCGATCGTGCAAGTGCTCCGGCTTCGCATCGCCTCATGGTCCCCTTTAGCGGGAGATGGTGTAATTTTTTCATGTCGTTTTCCTCCCAGGAAACTGTACATGATATTCTCTTGTACGTCCACACCATCCTTAACAAAACAATATCATACATAATGAGCGTAAATAAATGGTTCACTTAATAAGACACTCTCTAAGGCGATTCAATGCCTTTTTGTCGCGTTTTGCGCCTCTCAAATGCCCAAATTGAAAAAAATTTCCCCTTTGGGCCACGCCACCAAATGAACTAAACTTGTGGTGGCATGTAGCTAGTAGTATAATGTAACAGCATAAATAATTACATTGTTGTACTGATGCCGGAGTAGCTTCATGCACGGATCCGAAAATTTGGCCGAGCAGTATTTCGCCCCTTTTTGCGGGTCACGAACACACTGACTTCAGCCGCGCAATTTTTTCCGCGCGAACGCTGTGAACAATCATCAACTATTACACATGAAATGTCGCTGAAATAGAAACAAAGAAAATGTACTTTTTGTATTAGCTGTAGAGGGCAGCAAAGTCAAAATGTCGCGTTTTGCCCCGCGTCTCATTTCGCCCCGCCTTACCCTAATGCCACTGCATTGTCAATTGTGGTTGCAGTGCTGGCTATCTAATTTTATAACAAAGCAATAAACATTACATATTTACTCCTATCATACAGGCATCATGTAGGATTAACGTCTATTATGGTTCCAGTGTTGAGCCTGCTTTGATAGCAGTCTAATAAACAGTGCATTTGTATTCCTATGGTTCAACAAGCTATATTCAAGCGTTGCTCGACCCCGGAGGCATAGAGTAACGAAAGTTGCGTATGATAGTCACAACATACCACCGTAAAGTGGACTTCTTCTCTATAATACTAGCGTCTGTGCTCCAAGGTGAGTTCGGACGTTACGTCAGACCATAACTTACTCTTCAAACGCCAGTGTAGTCGATGTTCCTGGTAAGCCAACGATGTGGACACAACTACCACACTTACAAAAACACTCCGATTCACCTAGTAGTTCTTGGCTCAAAGCCATCAAATGCAGCATAGAACTACTCGCTGACTGCTTCGCACGCAACCGATTCCCACAAGGCGTGGGATCTGCTGAATTTTTACAGCCCCGGAGCAGTTTCGCCTCCGTGGACTAAGAATGAAACGCCAGGCCCCTAAACCACCACGGTCGTGCTTGCGTGCTCCTCTGCTAGCGGATGCTCATGTTCCTTGCGTTTTCACGTCGGACGCTGAGGAAGGGCATGGGATAGGTGGACAGACGAGCCGACGAACGCACTCGCTGTAAACACGTGCACAGCTGCAACGCCACCACTAAATTTCGACCTCCGGCTGGTTTAGGGGCCCTTCAACTATTGCAGGCAAACGGCATATCTTTCTTTGCTATCAGGCATACAGCAAGAAAACTCAGTATTTGTTTCAATAATGAAAACCACAAAACAAGCATCAAAACTGCATGCTGGATGAAAAGGCGCCTGTGGACAATGGGAACACTCTTCCACGCGTTCCATGTAAAGATTAGGTTGCAGTTGCTTTGCACTTCACAAGAGGGCTTCGAATGACATCAAACGGCCCTTCCTTCTCCCCGCGTCTGTTTCCCGCTTTCATGTATAAAAGGGAGACCCGTCTATATCAACTCATTCAGTTCATTCTAAGACTGTCATGGGTAGACCACGGAAATTAAAGACGCCAGAAGAACAGCGTGAATACAAAGCTGTACGAAAGGAATAAATTCGCCTTGCTCAAAATGGTCGCGGAACCAATCAAGGTCTACCACAGTGACCCCAAAGCGATTATCACTACTATTACTCTAAAGTAATAATAAACATACCCCCTCCCCATCCCCCCTTTCAGCATGTGTGGTGTTTGATACAGCTTCGCTGGAAATTCACGTTCGCAGGGCGGGATGGCGGGCAATTTTTTCTGATGCGTACAGTCCTCCCTGTCGGCTTTAGATGTCGTCCTCCAGGTGGCTTTTATTCGACTTTCACAAAATTCAACGAAGCCGTCATAGAGAGTGTTAACTTGCCACATTTGTTTTGCACCGCGGGTGCAACGTATTCACGTAGGTCACTCATATGTTCAGTTTTTGCAAGCATGGGTGCGTAGCGTAGAAGACACTCGCATTCGGGGAGTGAGGGCCAGGGTTCATACTCAAGAACCAGAGTGAAAACTTATTTTAATTTATTCATTTACTGGGGCGATCGTCTTTCGTGACAGACAGACGGACGGACTGACAGTTTTCTCGATGAACCGGCATAGAAATGGTTGCGCATTTAAAAAAACAATTCGGACTTAGTTTCGACATGTGCACGTGACTTGTGCTCGTACTACCATTAGAAGCCTTTACAAAACTACCCCATTAAGGCGCCTAATATCGCTGTATACGCTCCGTAAGTTGCAATACGCGCGAGATACAGCACTGTGGGTGCTGGAGAGCATACAATCTTCATCAGATGTAAAAACTACGCATAAGTGCGGACGCTGAAAGCGTAAAAAAAGGGCGAAAACAAAGCGGCACGAAACGCTAATTTAAAGCAGAATTACACAAACTCGCAAAATTTATTCAGATTTATTTTAATTTACATAACTGCCTAGGTAAAAAAGTATCTTTTCTTTTCTTTTTTTTTTTTTTTGAACAGCCGTTTCTTCTGTATTGGCGTTTCCTCTTTAGATATACGCAGTGCTGCAGTGTTTTTAAAAGAAAAAGGCGGGAAGGGGGCTCTCCGGGTGGTCGCACGTGTGCGCCCCAGTGGTCATCACGCGTGCTGTCCGTGTGCACGCGACAGGAAGAGCACGCTCCGTCGCGCCGACAACAAGTTGCCATCGCCGCGGGACGTCGTCCTCGCCCGCTGGGAGAGCGCACGCTTGCCGTTGACGCGCCGGGAGAGGACAGCAAACAAGAAGCGCCGACGACGAGCTCGCCGAGAGAGCGCGTCGTGCACGCCCTCCTCGCGGAAGCCATCCCCGCGGAGACGAACGTGGAAGAGCGGGCCGCGCTTCTGGCGCTGACAACGAGCGCTCGTGCCTCGCCCGTCGACACTCCTGCGAGACGCAGCTTCGGATTCTGAAGGGAGAGAGCGCCGACGAAGCTTTAACTCATTCACATATTATTGGTAGACACGCAGACTTGCCTTTAGGTAGTTCTTATCTTTCTTTACTTCCTGAGGTTTCTGTTTCGTTCTTATTGTGTCCTTGCATGGTCGCGGGATCGAATCCCGGGCGTGGCGGCTGCATTTTCGATGGAGACGAAAATGTTTTGAGACCCGTGTACTTAGATTTAGGTGCACGTTCACGAACCCCAGGTGGTCGAAGTTTCCGGAGCCCTCCACTACGGCGTCCCTCATAATCATATGGTGGTTTTGGGATGTTAAACCACAGATATTATATTATTATATATGCATGGTCGCCGGTCTAGGCCAGAGGGATCCGGGAAGGAAAAAGAAATTCTGGAGCCCTCCCCTTCCCGGAAAATGGGGACAAGTGGAGCTTGGCGTGTGCGTGCCTCACCTATGGCTTTTCATTTATTTATTTATTTATTTATTTATTTATTTATTTATTTATTTATTTATTTATTTATTTATTTATTTATTTAGCCGTGTCCAAGTTAATACGTGCAAATCGTAAAAATGAGACTCCACAACCATATTATACAACAAAGCATTCGACCGATAGCGAGCAAATGAAAGGCGACCGATATAAATCGAACGCGCTCAGTTCGGTACACTCCTGCGCGCCATTAAACAGGTTTCGCGTAACGTACCACGATGTCGTTCAAAACATCCGCAAGAAATGATTCACATGCTGCAGGCAGTTTATGCAGAACAAATGTCTTGGAGCGTCGACTCTTCCTTCGGTCTATACCTTTCTAGCGCTCCTGGTGCATATCATTCTCAATAACATTCCGTATAAGAGTCTCACTACAATTGGAACATCTTAACATTGTTCGACGTAGCTGCCCACAATTAAGTGGACCAAATGCGCGAAAACGTGCCACTCGAAGAAACTTATGCGCACCAAGGTACCGCGCAGCTACTACAACTGCCGAAACGACTACGGGTTCGCCGTATCTTTGGTAAGACCGAATTTATCTTAAGCTTGAACATTTCTTAAAACTTCGACGGTTTTTGCAACTGACAAGCGAATGCATAAAAATGACGTGCTCATCATACAAATTGCGATATATGGGAATATACAGAGCCTCAGTCGGTGGTGATGTGCGCTGTGCGGAGATTCGTAGGAAAATTTAATCTTCCGATTAAAAAAAGTACTTATTCACCGGAACACAGTGAGCTGGAGAGACGCGTGGACAAGAACGCTGCTGCAGCAGCTTGATGAAGGCCTGCGGCCCATCACGTGGCAGTGTAATTCCCGAGATACACAATATCTTCACTACAGAAGAAAGAAGGAATGACACACAAAAATACACCTTCAACATCAGAGCTGCATTTCGACAGAATACACTTACACGTATCTCTATTAAATAGTAAGTAAATAAAGTTGTTATCCATATCTTATAAAGGTGAAAATAAATTACCCACGTAACATCTCGGACATACATATCAAAAGCGGGGCGCCGACTAAGTAGCAGTTACAAACACCCTGGGTACGAGTCGTATAGTATAATCATCTATATTTATGAAAAAAAAAAGTACTTGCGTCGATTCCTTTCATTTCGGCCAACCTTGCGGTCATACTTTTTGAGTATAGTTGGGATATATTGCGCTATAAAGGCTGCTGCTCATAGCTGCTTCTAAGCTATGGTACTCACCTCCGGGACTGGCACACACGCTGCATTTGTAGCGGGGCTCTAGCGCAGCAAATGACTTGAAAAGTTTGTAGCGCATTCGACCGAAAAATAAATTGTTCGCAATAGTGCACTCGTTTAAACTGTCAATGCGATTGAACATGTACTTAAGCAACATGCTATGCTGGTGATTGTCGCTCAACGTTATTTATACGTAGGACGCTTTTCTTTTGTGGTCTAAGCATTCTCTGCTTATTCACTTTGCGTGTCCTCGCCGAAACAAGGCTGCAGCAGTTTACACGGGGCAGAGATAGGTCATAGTATGCTTCAAGTCTTGCTTTCGGAGCGAGAACTACGCGGCACCGCGCCACGGGTCCCGTGACTGCAGAAAGTGTGCCGCACGACTGTCTGACGTGCATGAGCGTGACAACTCAAAGAAGGGGACGAATAGGCTACAAGGATTTTATGCCCTTCAACAAACCGAGTGCGCTGTTTCTAATAGTAAATGATGCGGTAAATGTTAGGCTTGCCTTTTTTTGGCACGAATTTTTACAACTTTTCTTGTCATCGGATTCACTGTTCTTTTTTTTTTTTTTTGTTCTGCGTCCAAAGTGAAAAGTCTACCATATTTCCATTCCCCTTTTGGAGATGTACGCATCAGAACTTGAAATACACAATGTGAATTCGCCCGCTTACAAGATAAATTTAGCAGTCCTGCGTATGTTTATGACATCATCTATAAATGCATTACATAAAGCTAGCCTAAGAGTGCTTATTTGAGGTACGCCTACTATGGCATGTAAATAATCACAACGTTCTTAACATATCGTCACCTATGATGAAATGTATCCTCTAATGCATTAACCATCGCCATTCATCTAAAAAAACGAATCCATAGCCGACGTTTACCTATTTATTTAAAAGTTTTCTCAAGTTCTTCACTTAGTTTGGCTTCACATTGCAAATGCCGGTTCGCCTTGAATCGTTCTCTTATTTCATACTTCTTCAAAACTTGTTTTTTGTCAACGCGCCACTCTCTTAATTAGTTCGGAGCAAGTCGACATCTCTCCGTACAAAACTGCGCGGTCGGGGGCCGGAGTTGTCACAAAGCCGTCCTTCAAGTTTCCGCACCACTCCGTGACTCTCGGACAGCGCGTACTCTTGAAAGCAGGCACGAAACAGAGAAGAAATGGGCGATGGAACAAAGCGAGGAAGTCTACACTAGGGAAAGAAGGAACGTGTAGGGAAGAATGTGGGGAAAGGGGAGAGCGTTGGAGAGCTGACCGTGGGAGCCCAACCTCGTTCGGCTGTCGCTTTCGACGTGGACTTACACGTATCACGGGAAAAACACTTTAAAATTAAGAAAGGGAACGGAGTGCTATCGTCGAAACGTTTGCCCGGGCCCTTTCCCAAAGCCTTTCTCCGAGGGAGATAGAGAAGGAGCAGTGGCCAGCGTGGGGAGTCCGACGCTCGCGTCAAAACGACGAGGACCGCGCTCGCTCCGCTGCTGCTGTCCGCACCAGATGACAGCCGCGGAACGTGGCACTGGCCCCGGGAACGGTTGTACCCGCAGTGAAGGCTGCATTTACAATTAAATGGAAAGGATTCGGTCGTGCTGCGCGGCCACGAAGGAAAAGGACCGTCACGGTTGGTACACGCTACCCGCTCGCTTGCGACAGAGAGTCGGTTGCCTGGACGCACCTCTTGTATTCTTTAATGGCCGCTCTCTTTCTTGCTTCCTTTTCTTTCGAACATGGCAGTGGCCGGATGCCGAGACTCATTTTCGTTGTCGTGCGTACGGCGAGAGGCCGAGCTCAATCGCGTCGTCCATCGTGTGCAGCTGGCGGACACGTGTAACTCCCGCAAACGTTTACAGCGCAAGTACGAGCACGGGGCGTTGGTGCCAGGGACGCCTTAATGCGAACTTGGAGGACGAAGTCTTAACTTCGAGTTAAACGTCAGTTAGGTGTAGCGATGCTGGAAAATGTACGCAGCGGAAAATGAACGTTGTTCGGGCCTGGCTCGCGAGAGTGGTACGAACTTTTCAGAGAGTCTATCCACGGCCGCTGGATGGAAACTTTTCCATCCAGCGGTCAGTTTCGAAAATCGCTACTGCTTAGCTGATAATTTGTCATTGCTTTGACGGCAACTGTACACGACCAACCAACGTGGGTGTCCGGCTGTGCCGAGTCAACCGAATGGTTAAATGCAACCGGGACACACACACTGCTCGTATGATAGGATTGTGCGTAAGATATATATGCGGCCAATCCTGACGCTCGATTAGGAAGAACTGTTGGTCGACGGCGAAAAACACTTGCGAATAGAAAGCTTTGTGAACGCGGCTCTCAATGCGCATGTCTATTTCACGACTTTTCAGCATCTAATTGTTGTCACGCGCGACATTACGCACGTGCATTCCCATGAATTTAGCCTCGGATCCCGACTACTTACCCATAATCTTGCTGTCGAAACATTCTTAGCAATGCGGCACAATCCCACTCTCCTACTTCGCAAAACGTCTTCTAACAAGTGGCATGAAACACATGTCCGCCGTGGTGGTACAGTGGTTGCGGTGCTCGGCTGCAGAACCGAAAATCTGGTCTTGGCGGCAGCATTTCGATGGAGGCGAAATGCTACGGGCCCTTGCACTGTGCAATATCAGTGCGCGTTAAAGAAAACCAAGTGGTCGAAATTTCCGGAGCCCTTCACTGCGGCGTGCCTCATAATGATGTCGTGGTTTTGGCAGGTACAACCCCGTCATTATTATGATACAGACGTAGGCTGTACAGGTGTACAGACGCTCTGCAGCCTATGCAGTGTTTTAAGTACTTTGAATGCCTCCAATGTCATGCGCACCGGCCGCGTGACCTGCTATATAACCTTGGCGGACCCAGGGATAACAGATTTCATCAACATCGACGTGTCTTGGATTACGCTTCGGCTACCACTCTTCTTTTGGATACCTTTGTAGAGCAGGCAGTTGCATAGACTTCCTAGTGCATTCTTTGTTAAGTTAAATATTAGAATAGTTTTGTCATTGGTAATATAGCTCGGTATTTTCTGCACACTTCCTCTGCTGCAATGCTTATTTTGATGTGCGCGCAATTCACTCTGACTTTCAAGCCCATACGCGTAGACAAATGCAACAGCACCTACCTCTCGATAGCTCTCTTTAAATATTGGGGTTGCCACCAAGGCGGATAAACGTGTGAGTGGTGCTTTGAAATTAGCGCTCAGATTGGACTTTCGTCGAGCTTACGTTCACAGCTCATTCGTTTTCCTAAAAGTATATACTGCCGATGCGTGTACCGTGCCTTACGTGTTGCTCAGTATTACGCAGTGTAACCCTTGTACGACGTGGCTCAACTTCTAAGTAAATCCGAACCACAGAAATATTTGCATTCCATAGCCCATAAGTTGAACCGTCAACTCAGTCGTAAAACGAAAACAAAAGAAAATCTCGATCCTTCGAACGCATCCCTCCTTGCTGACGCTTATAGCGAGTCCTTTCATGCATATTCGCGCCTCATCTCCCCACGCGTTCGCGACACCGAAGTTTGGATGACGCTAAACAACTTTGACGCGCAGGCTTCAATGAACTCGAGAAACGGGGGCGGTTGTATCGTCGGACGGGGAAGGATTCGTCAGCCGTCCTATATCCCATCGCCTCCTCACAGGTTGCACGGGGAAGCCGGAGATCCCTGCAGAGTCCCCGCGGGCGTACACTATGCGTGCCGATCGTCCGGGCTTGAGGGACACCCCCCGATTTGCATCCCTAACCTGTCGCCGGCCCCGGCAGCCAGAGGCAGGCCGCGAGGCATCATAACAGATCAAGCGCGCGCGCGGCGATCGCTGGCACAGCCTAGACGCGAAGATCCTTTCCTTGTCGCGCAGTTCGGCCCGGCGCGTCATCGCAGCTCCCTCTTTCGCCTTCGGTTCCTCCTTTTTTCTTTCCCGCTCACTCAAAATTAAACGTACAACACCAGCAGCATCGCGTGCAACGCACTGGGAGAGGCTGGACCGATAGGGACGAGGGGGAAGAGGGGCAGGCAGAGATCAAAACCACGGACGAGGGAGATTAGGGACAGATTACCGCCGAGTCGACGCACAGGCACGCGCAGCGGGTACCTAGGTCGGCGAGGAACGTCGGAGCAGTCGTGGCAGCGAGATTCCCGCGGGGACGCTGAATCCCGTGCGGGTAGGGAAGTGTCGGGGGGAAAGCACGGTCTCTCCCCATCATTTGCATATCAAGTGCGGGATTAAGGCGCAGCGGGCCCGCCACCGCGCGCGCACGCCCTCGGGGGCTCCGGGAGATGGACGCGTCCGATGTCGTCCTTCAGCCTCCCTCGTCCCTGCGTCGGCTCCCGAAATATGGAACGGGAGTGGGGAGAGAAGGAAGACGACAAACCGTCACCGCACCTTCGCTTCCGCGTACATTCCATGCCGTCCCGATCGACGCCGATGCGGGCCAGCTCCGAGCAAAGTTTGTCGAGCCTTTTCGCGTCACGCTTGGAAGCCGGAGTAGGGAGAAGCGGCTCTCTTCCGAGAATAGTGTAGGGACTTCCAACAGAGCAGCCTTTACATGCCCGGTTTCACATGCACTAAAACGTTTACGTATGTCATTCACATGTGTGCTGAAATATATGTGACTCATGTGCTGTTGGATTGTACTGCGTTTGTGCCTTTTTCTTTAGTATTCTATATTTCGTTTGCTAAGCGAGAAGAAGTAGCCGGTGCCGCCATAAAGGCACCAACCTCCCCTTTACGCAATTTCAATAAAAGAAACGTATGTCATTTCGTATGTCTCCTGCGAAATCTGCTATTAATCTACTCTTACGCATATCTATACCTCACCTTATATCATAGCTATACCTGTGTACACCTTGCTCGAAGTATGTGCCATTTGAGGACCAACTACGTCATCCTACGCTCCGGCATCGACATAGTCAACGTACGGACCCTACTGCAATGTTTAATTCGTTCCTGAAGAGCCAAGAGCCAGATGAATATCTACCTACACTCATAATGATTCTGCCTTTATAGCTGATAGTACACGTGTCAATTTTATACTAAGGAGTTCGTATGAGAGCAGACGTGTGTGTGTGTGAGTGTGTGTGTGTGTGTGTGTGCGTGCGTGCGTGTGTGTGTGTGTGTGTGTGTGTGTGTGTGCGTGTGTGTGTGTGTGTATGTGCGTGTGTGTGTGTGTGTGTGTGTGTGTGTGTGTGTGTGTGTGTGTGTGTGTGTGTGTGTGTGTGTGTGTGTGTGTGTGTGTGTGTGTGTGTGTGTGTGTGTGTGTGTGTGTGTGTGTGTGTGTGTGTGTGTGTGTGTGTGTGTGTGTGTGTGTGTGTTCTTTCAAAGCGGCCCTAATAGCATGAGCCGAAACCATCTCAATGGGCGCCCACCTGCAAATCCTGCGTCTACCCTCTTTAAAACATCCGGGCGTCCGGTGGTGAGGCTCGAACTACAAACCATGCAACTCCCAAACGTGACGCGGCCGTAGCTACTCACTTGCTAACTACTGCGAAGTGCAGCTTTAATATTTACTCCTTATTTTTGCTTACCTTTGTTTCCCTTAGAAAAGCAAATACGATAGTTTTGTTTTCTATGCCGAGTACGTAGAATGCGTAACAGTAAAAGTACCGTGCCCAATACGGTGAACATTCATAACGTCGTCATGGGTGGATGCCGAGAGCGGCCGCGCGACCCTAATTATACGCACGTCATGAGTTAAACTCTGAAAGGAGTGGCCTTACTCCTAACGGAGCCGTGCATGCATCTGCACGCGTGTTTCGTGTGCCACGAGGACCTCTGGGCTAAGAAGCTGGCCGCACTGGCCGACTGTGCTCGCTGCCCTTGTATTACTTGCAAGGCAAGACAGAAGAGAGAGAGAGAGGGGGGGGGGTGAGGTGATAAATAGCAAGGCCGATGAGGGCACATACGAGTACTGTAGCACGGACAGCAATCGCAGTTAGGAGAGGCAACGCCTCCTGTAACACAATGCCCGGAACGTGAGCCGCGAACGCGCTGCCCTTCCTTCGCCTGTTCTCTCCTCCATTTCGATACAGTGGTCGGCACCTCTCACGGCGTTCTCTTGTAAACAAGCACAGTTCTCGCAGCTGCCTCCGAGCAGACGCCAACGTCACGTCACGTCCCAATCCCAATCTAGGGATTCAGAGAAATGAAAGCGAAGATAGCGTTGTGCTTCTTAATCTAAAACACACACACACACACACGAGTCTTACTTCAGATTTTAATAGAAGAACGTATTCATAGCAAGGTTTCAGTTAACGCTGCCATTTGAAAGAGGGCCTTTCCCATGTCTCTTATATGGGTGATTTCTGAAGGGGATTTAACGTCTGAATTCGAGAAACATATGGATACCGATCTACAGAACGACTACAATCTGGAGACGCTGATTCTAAAATCTAGTCTTTCTTCCACCGTTTTGTTCAACACATGGTGACTGCACGGGGTGCCTCACACACACAAAAAAAAGATGCTTGAGAGTAGTCACGTCTATGCATCTTACCCGAATAAATAGTTATCACCAGGCCCGTAGCCAGGGGAGGGGGGCCCTAGCCCCTCCCCGCCCCCGCGAAATTTTGGTGCAGTACGTGCACCAAAATAAATAATAAAAATAGGTGTTTTTCTCAAATAGTCAAGGTTTTCAGCAAGTGGGCCCCTTCCTAAAAAAATTCCTGGCTACGGGCCTGGTTATCCCTATCAGTAGAGGAGAAAATAATGCGGGTAGCATTTCGCAAACTCATAAAACTTTATTCCTTGTGAAGCACAAAATAACGGCTAAAGTTCTAAACACGTTCACTAGATCCCTCACAACGCTTAGCTGCGACGAGAGCAGAAACGCCCGCATTAACTTCTTGTGCGGAGGCGATCCTCATGGTCGATCGCAGCTGTTCATCGTCGACCGGACTTGTTCACCTTCAGCAAGGAGAATAGTTGTCCGCAAAAGCAGGCACTTCCGATCATGGCGATGGTCCTAGCAGCCTGTCGACGTAGCATCGCACCGGGGCGGGCTGCTAGCGAAAGGTCCGCGGGCCGCGTGTTTGAGACCCCTGCTGTATATCATGTAGGTTGTAGGCGAACCTAGCCTTGAGAGATACACGGGCTATTGCACCACCCGGCCAGAATGCCAAGGTACAGTGCGTATAGGTAGTTTTAGGGGGTCCTATGAGACAACTGCATTTCATTCTCAGAAGCCGACTCGCCGCAACCGCTGTAAGCGTGCAGGCTGTACCAAAAGGACGTAATTCTGATTCCGGTTGTCGCGAAGGGTTGGCGACGGCATGTTAACCTTGGCTTTGGCCAGACCTTGTAGCCCACTGAGCAACGTTAGTACAGTCGGCGTCCAAAGTTTAGAGACCTCTATAGGTCTGAGGAAACTTTGAATTTCTCAGTAAAATGTGACTGTATTCGGTCGAACTGCGCTGTATACACATTGTTAGCGCGTTTTGGAACAGGGAAGAAATAGAAGTCCAAGGCTGCCTGCCGAAGCAGCGGCAATATTCAGCGTTTTCTTGCGTCTCGTGGTCTCTAAACTTATGACGACAACTGTACATACTCGCAGGAGACGCGTCACACCGACTTCCGCCATTCACATAATCAATCACAATTTCCATAGCCTACCACGCCGGACATAAAAGAACACTAAACATACACCCGAGAACTGCGTGGCCTACGTGTTCTTCGGCGCGTATTTAAAGAAGCGACCGTCTTCCTATCTTTCCTTCCATACGCAGTCACGTGTGTAAGCACACTGAGCGCTAGCAGCGCCGTCTTTGTAAATAGCGGCGGTCAATTCAAGAGCGTCGACCAAGCTCCTGTGCGCTTCCTGCGGTACGCGACGCGCAGGGCTCCCCCGTAATTGAAGTTCGCTATCTAAGCGGCCGTCATTTGTAAGCTGTCTGAATTCTCATTTTCTCCCTCTCTTTCTTTTACTACCATCCAAGTGTACGTTCGCAGGTTACTTGTTATTTTTTTTTGTTATCTATTTACTCAGCTGATTCTATATTGTTCATTTTTTTTTTAGATCAGGCGCACGCACCGGAGCCCCTTCGCTGCAACAAAGGACGGCGCCGTCCTGCGTGCCACTATTAATTTACTTTCTTAGATTGCATCCCTCCTTGCTGCTTTCTTAAACATCGCCTTCCTTACTTTTTATGTCACAGGAGTACGCGCAGTCTACAGCATTGTTTTATCCATTCCTTCTATTTTTTTTTCTTGATTAACGGGCTACGCGCGCGAAGGCAGGCGCTCCCGATGGCATCTGCATACGTTTCCGGTTACTTATGGCTTGCCGTCCAAACCTTCCCGAGCAAAGTTAACACACCGAGGAGGCGTTTCTTTTTTTCTTTCTTTTTTAATTTTCCACAGCACCATATTGATCAGCCCGCGCGATTTCGCTGTTACGTTGCCTTCGTTGTATTCGAAATTTCGTTCAACCAGTTTTCAATCGCGATTTTGTTTTACGAGGCTGCGCGGCCGCCGCGTTAACGTAGGCGCTGTAGGTACTGCCACGCGGGCTTTACAAACAAGCACTAACCGTTATTATAAATACGAAACGGTGGCCGCTCGGATGGCAAACGGCCGAGACCGCGTGAGGGACAAAAGGAAATGTATTGGCCGCTCTCGATCCGAGACGAGACCATACGTGAACTGTGCGGGGCTCGAGCGCCGCACGTCATTCCTTAGCGCGAGAAAAAAAAAAACATACAACAGAACTCATTCCTTTTCTGAAGAGTGTGGGTGCTGCTGTCTTAGACAGGCGTTGTTTCAGTGGTCTCGTTGTTTTTATTTTGTTTTTCTTTAAGTCCAAAATTAAGAGAAAAGACGGATGCGATCAGACCGCGCTTCGTGAGAAATGTGGCAATTTTCTCGAGCTACCGGCACCAAGCGCAATTTTTTATCTTCTTTCTGTTTTTTGAGAGCGTTTCCTCGAATCAGCCGCGCTTCTTTCGTTTTCCAATTAAAGGCGAATACACGGTGTACTCGGACATGGTTGTTTAAACAATCGCGTATCTTTTCCATACTCTTCTCTCGTGCGTATTTTTCCTGCGGGGCGCCCCCCCCCCCCCCCCACTAATGAATGCAATTACGGTTTGTTTACAACGAAGCGGCGACGTGATTCACATCGCAGCTAACACTTGCAAGCGATCAGGTATACTGCGGCAAAGATCGTGAATAACGATGCCTGCTTGAAATCTCTGCACTGTGTGCCGTTCGTGTGATTACGAGCACACCCGCGAGATCTGGTCAGCGACTATCAATTTCGAAGAACTTCCCGATTTAACTCTATTAATTCAGCGAACTAGCGCGCAGTTTTACCAGTCAGTACTTTCTACGTCTTTAGATAGAATACGTCATACGTAAAGGTCCTTCAACCTTTCTGAGCTTGAAGGTGAAACAACGATTTTTTTTTTCTCGCAGCCTGTTTCAATATGAAGGGTGTCGACTTGGGCTTGCTGGTTTGTCATCCTCGTATAAACTGTTGCGCGTGAAAGACGTAGACAGGTGCAGCATGTGCAGCAACAAGCGCAACAAGTGCAACATAATCGCAAAAAGCACCAACGAAATGTCGCGTCTCATTATCGAGGCTCACAAGATCTCGGGCTTAAAAAGAAAAATGCGTCATCCAAGCGTCCATCTCACTTTCCGACAAGGAAATCGCGTGTCTGTGTGGCACAACACGTGTATATTGAGTGGACCGTGTTGTTGGTATGCACTTGCTGTCATGCGCATTGAATTTTGCCAGGTATATAAGGTCACGTACGTCGCTCTGCTAATGAAATTTGTCGACGGTGTGCGCTCCGTGTGTGTCTTTTTGTGTTCCCTGTCTACGTCTTTCACGCGCAACAGTTTACGAGGCTGTTGCCATATAGATATTGCAACGCAAGAAACGCGCGGGCGGAGCGAAATCGACGAGGGCGAGCGTTGAACTCGCGACGACTTTTACTGGGAAAATCGCAAGTGTTTATATGTTATCCGACACAGATGGCATCAACTGCACATGCATAAATACGACATCTCTCTGTCTGAAAGTTGTATGGATGGCTGCTGGCACTCTTACACACCCCTTCCCGAGACAGGAAATACTCTAAACTTCTGCGATTGCTCAAGTGGTGCGAGTTTTAGTCTTCCTATATAGTGACAGAAGTGTTGTTTAGGTCGGGTGAGCGATCCTGACAGGTTCTGCAATGGCTAGCCGGGAAACCATCAAAGTATTTTCCTTCGCGCGCATTTTTAACGTCGTTATAGCATGCTCTCTTACCTTGTCGTTGACGCATCCCCCAGTTCGGCCAACATTACACATTTCCGCAGCTAAAAGGAATTCCGCACACAACCCTTCCGCGCATTCCCGGGAAAGGGTGCGTAAGCGTGCCATCCGTACAAGTTTAAGAGATTAAATATTTACGCATGTGCAGTTAAATGCGTCTGTGTGGGACAGCACACACACACACACACACACACACACACACACACACACACACACACACACACACACATATATATATATATATATTGTAATGAACAAGACACAGAGACAGCACCCGTTCCTGGGCCAAGCTGTTCTATTCTGTCCTCGTCTTTCTCTTCCTCTGCCCGCTAGCTGTCCCCGCGCGCCAGAGCCCCGGTGTCGATCTTTGTCATCACACTCGGTCATGACTGCAAAGCGCGCGGAGACGTCGACAATATTTCAGGTGGACGGTGCTGGCTGAATCGCGCTGGTCGGACCCTACCACGCGGCAACTCGGTCAGGAGATTCACCAGAAATGTGTCCGGCGGGCGACACTGGCTGTTTCGTCGTGGTCGGCCCCGACCCCGCTTCAGCATAGTTTGGTGGTCTGCTAGAAGTTTCACTGGCGGGCGACACTGGCTGTGTCGCGGTGGACGATGACCTCGGCCACGCTGCGACTTTGTAGGGAAATTTCTCCCATTGGCCTGTCGTGCACGGAATTGGCAGTGTCGAACTACTCGAAGTTTCCGGCCAAGAGACTTCTCGCGAAGTGTCTGTAGTTGCTCGGGTGGGTGGCAATTACTGTTTCGGCATGGTGGCAGGCTTGCCTCGAAAAGCTGACGTTGGTCCTGCCGCAGCTCTGAACATAGTACAGCATGCCTAACTGTCGCGTGTCGGACTATGTGAGGTCGGGCGCAGTTGTCACGCTGGGTCGAGCTGGCGCTTCCTGATGAAGGGTCACGTGAACAAGATGTGTCCCTGGAGCGAGCAGTGTCGTCAACAGGGCAGCTGGTTTGCGGTGCCAAGTCTCTGACGATAATGACGCCTGGCTGGCCAGGCATCTCGTTTGCGACATCTGGATGTCCTACTTTGTGTAGTGGCATGGCGTAGGTCGCGTTACTGGCGATCGTGGTCTGGTAGTCCTTATGGTCGTGTCGTTCATCTGGCACGACAGGTGGGAGCGCCTGTATATGTTCTGACGACGATGAACGACAGGGCAGTTTCTCCGTTTGTGGAAGGTCTGGCGGCGATATGCTCATGTCCATTACCGACGCAGAGTCCCTGATCTGCAGAGGAGGGGCAGGGCTGCTCCGGTAAGCGTCAAAATCAACGACGTACACCGTCGATGGACAGCAAGGCACCGTTCGAGCCTCAAGGTTGTGGCCCTCCAGAACTCCGTCCTCGGTGGAGGTCTTGGACGCACCGAAGGTGCCGGGCAACAGGCCGAAACCGGCAATCAGGGCTGCACTCCATCCTGCCCAGGACTGCTGCCTCACGCCTTCGTACCCGTGCCACGCCGCGGCACCTTCCCGAAGGCGGTCTACCGCCATGAACCATTTCTGCGCCTCCGTCCAGGCTTCGCGAGCTCCTAAAGCGTTGACGGTCGCCACCCATTTTTCGGCGTCGTCCTGGAAGCCGCGAAACTCCGGTAGTACGAAGGTAGCCTGGGATGGTGAAACGGCAGGCGCGAAACGGCAGTGTGTGCGCGAAGTCACCAAGTTGAATAGAGACCTGGCTGAGGGTAGACCGGAGCTCTCTACGTTGCTCAGGCGAGCTGGCCTCGAGGTCTAGGGAGGTGGCTACATCCAACATGGCGTTGGTTGCTGTCAGTGCCGGAATAATGGGAGGAAACAGCGTAGAGCTCGACGCTGTCAAGGCGTTGGCCGTAACGCGGAGTCGCGCAATGGTACGCCGCAGGTGCGCGGCGCTCTCCGATGGTTCGTGTGCGGAGCCAGTGATGTTGGACCAGCAGGCCGTGGTGGTTGGGCCCACGACGGCGGGCTGCTGGACTGAAGGAACTCGTACCGCACCCCAAAGCGGCTCAGGTGCCGATGGAGCCCTGAATGAGAGGGTGTCGCCACGGGAAGCGTGAGCGGCATTCCCGGGCAACGGGAGGCCGTTTACTGTCTTGGCGGCGCCGGGGTAAGCAAGCCCTTGAGCCACCGAGGAGGCCTCGACGCCATCCTGGGATGGTTTGATGGGTAGCTCTAGCAGCGGTCGGGCCACGGTGTCCATAACCGAGGAAGCGTGGACGGCGTTCCTAGGATTGGGAGACCCGCGCTGCCGACGACGCGCGACGACAGGTGGCTTCAGCTGCAAGTTTCGGCTGGCGTTGTAGGCTGCGCCATTGTAATGAACAAGACACAGAGACAGCACCCGTTCCTGGGCCAAGCTGTTCTATTCTGTCCTCGTCTTTCTCTTCCTCTGCCCGCTAGCTGTCCCCGCGCGCCAGAGCCCCGGTGTCGATCTTTGTCATCACTATATATATATATATATATATATATATATATATATATATATATATATATATATATATATATATATATATATATATATATATATATATATATATATATATATATATGTATATATATATATATATATATATGTATATATATATATTGTCACGTGATACTGTAACGGGAACCTGTAACTAGCAGTACAGCAGGACGTCAGGCTGGTCCGATCACTGGCACAACGACCTCATCGTCTTTTTCACGAGCTCGTCCTCATCCTCTTTTCGACAGCGGCACATACAAGCCTGCCAAGAACAGTGCTAGGCGATCTTTACTCGTGGCATTGCCCCCCCTTTCGGAGAGCATCGTCCCGATGCCACATCAAGATTACGAGAAAGAAAAAACACACACACACACACACACAATCACCAGGACACACGACGTAACGGTAGCGAAGTGCTCACAAGGTTACACAAGAGAGTTTGACGAATAGTCAACGTTGATAAAATGGTTTCATCCTTGAAACATGGACGATGTCTGTCTGCTTGGAACGACGGGATCGATGAGCTGTCTCTTCAAGAACAACTTCGTAGTTCACTTCGCTGATGCGACGGAGAACTCTATAGGGGCCAAAGTAGCGGTGCAATAACTTTTCCGACCGGCCCCGTTGGCGAATGGGGATCCACAGCCATACTTGATCACCCGGTTGGTAAATAACTTCGCGATGACGAGCATTGTACCGCTGGGAGTCGATGCGTTGCTGGTTATTGATCCGCTCAAATGCGAGCTTGCGAGCTGCGTCCGCGAGTCGGATGAATTCGTTCGTATCGACACTAATGTCGTACCTGTCGGGTAGGAGCATGGCATCGAGCATTGTTGTGGCCTCCCTGCCGTGAAGCAACCGGAACGGTGTGAACCCAGTAGTTTCTTGAACAGCGGTGTTGTAAGCAAACGTGATGTAGGGCAGGACATCATCCCAGTTTTTGTGGTCTCGGTCAACGTACATGGATAGCATGTCCGCGATCGTTTTGTTGAGTCTCTCTGTAAGGCCGTTGCTTTGTGGGTGGTATGCGGTAGTTTTCCGATGAGTTGTTCCACTAAGCTGCAGGACGTCTTGCATCATCTGTGCGGTGAAAGCTGTTCCACGATCGGTTATTACTACTGCTGGTGCTCCATGGCGGAGAACGATGTTCTT
The DNA here is from genome assembly GCF_013339695.2 of Rhipicephalus sanguineus. NCBI lineage: Eukaryota > Metazoa > Arthropoda > Arachnida > Ixodida > Ixodidae > Rhipicephalus > Rhipicephalus sanguineus. The sequence goes on along the minus strand of NC_051179.1, from coordinate 107,510,300 downwards.
CATGAAGAAGTGAGCAATCTCACTGGCAGTGCCTCGTTGTAATGCTTTAGTTTCGCAGTATCGCGTCATGTAATCAGTGGCGACTACAATCCAGCGGTTTCCCTCGTGAGACTTGGGGAAAGGTCCAAGCAGGTCCATGCCAATTTGATGGAACGGTTGTGTTGGAGGAGCAACAGGCTTGAGAAAACCGGCTGGGCGCAGAGGTGGTGCTTTACGGCGCTGACATTCGCGACACGTTTTTACATAACGCTTCACGTCCTGCGTGAGCTTAGGCCAGTAGTAGTGTTGGCGAATCCGAGCCAAGGTACGCGTGAATCCCAAGTGGCCGGACGAAGGCTCATCGTGGCAAGCAGATAAGACGTCCGCTCGTAGCGCTGATGGAACGACGAGCAGGTGTTGAGTCGCGTAAGGGTTGAAGTTCTTTTTATAAAGGATATTGCTGCGAACACAAAACGACGATTGCGAGCGCGCAAATGCTAGTGGAGGGTGCGGACTGCGGCCTTCGAGATATTCGATTAGTTGTCGAAGCTCGGAATCGTTCTTCTGCTGTTGAGCCAAGTCAGATGCACTGATAGCGCAAAGAAAACGACCGTCGATGTCGTCATCACTTGACGTCGTTGTAAGGGGAGCGCGTGAAAGGCAATCCGCGTCGGTGTGCTTCCGTCCAGACTTGTAAACGATTGTCAAGTCGAATTCTTGAAGGCGTAAGCTCCACCTGGCCAGACGTCCTGACGGGTCTTTGAGATTGGCCAGCCAGCAGAGGGCATGGTGATCTGTAACAACTCTGAACGGGCGGCCATACAGGTACGGTCGGAACTTTGCTATTGCCCAGACAACAGCTAGACATTCCTTTTCCGTGGTTGAGTAATTCGCCTCCGCTGATGATAAAATCCTGCTAGCATAAGCAATAGCACGTTCAACGCCGTCTTGCCACTGGACGAGGACTGCACCAAGGCCGATGTTACTGGCATCTGTGTGCAGTTCAGTGTCGGCATCTTCATCGAAGTGTCCGAGTAAGGGCTGAGTCTGAAGGCGCTGCTGAAGTTCGGCGAAGGCGCGTGTTTGCTCAGGGCCCCACACAAAGGGAACATCTTCTTTTGTCAGACGGGTCAGAGGTTCGGCTATGTTTGAAAAATTTTGCACAAAACGTCGGTAGTATGCGCAGAGGCCTAAAAATCGACGCACGTCACGTTTGTTGGCAGGTGGTGGGAATGCAGCGACAGCCAATGTCTTTTCTGGGTCTGGCCGAATACCATCGTGACTAACAAGGTGGCCGAGGAACTTTAGTTCGTCGTAACCAAAATGGCATTTCTCTGGTTTCAGTGATAGGCCTGCCGTACGAATTGCGACAAAGACAGATCGGAGCCGCTGCAAGTGCTGCTCAAACGTTTGTGAAAAGATAACGACGTCGTCTAAGTAAACAAGGCATGATTCCCACTTAAGACCTGACAATACTGTATCCATCATTCTTTGGAATGTAGCGGGAGCAGAACACAGGCCGAATGGCAGCACTTTAAATTCGTACAGACCATCAGGAGTTATGAAGGCTGTCTTTTCGCGGTCGCGTTCATCGACTTCGATCTGCCAGTAGCCGCTTCGTAAATCCATGGAGGAGAAATATCGTGCATGTCGAAGGCGATCCAGTGAGTCGTCGATGCGTGGAAGAGGGTAAACGTCTTTCTTCGTCACTTTGTTGAGCTTCCGGTAATCGACGCAAAATCGAAGAGTGCCGTCCTTTTTCTTTACCAGTACGACCGGGGACGCCCATGGACTGGTCGAGGGTTGGATTACGTCGTCGTCGAGCATCTGCTTCACCTGAGAACGTATAACCTCTTGTTCCTTTTGTGACACTCGGTAGGCGTGCTGGCGTACTGGTCGTTCAGCAGGGTCCGTTATAATGCGGTGCTTCACAGTCGGGGTTTGCTTTATTTTGGATGTAGATGCGAAACAGTCACTAAACATGTGTAGCATACAGCGGATTTTCTCCTTCTGCGCGCATGACAGCTTCGGATTGACATCGACTGTATTGGCCACCGAGGTGTCACCTTTGACGGCTGCGGAAATCGGAGCAATCGTTGAACATGCTTCATCGTCAATTGCTTCGAAGTGAGCGACGGCCGTCCGCTTGGCCAAATGTTGGTATTCGCCGCTGAAATTCGTAAGCAAGAGCTCAGTCATCCCACGTTGGATTTGGATTATGCCGCGGGCAACGCAGATTTGCCGAGCCAAGAGCACCGACAGGTTTGCTTCGGCGATACCGCTACTGCCATGATCTGTGTCGCTCTGTACAGTCACGAACATACTGGTTCGCGGCGGAAGTGTGACGGCGTCGTCGACAATGCGAAGCGCTGTCCTCTGCACATTGGTATCCCTTGGTTTCGGGACATGGCCGTCCGCAAACGTTATGAGTAAGTCTCGAAGATCAATAACAGCTCCGTGCTCGCGGAGAAAATCCATGCCAAGGATAACTTTCCGGGAACATTCGCGCAACACGATGAAAGAAGCGATGAATGTCGACTCACGGATTTGCAGCCTGGCGGTGCATCTCCCGATCGGTGTCAAGAGGTGACCTCCTGCTGTCCGGAGGTTTGGTCCATGCCCCCAAGGAGTCGTAACCTTCCTTAGTTCAGCAACGAGTTCAGCGCTGATAACAGAATAATCGGCGCCAGTGTCGACCAGAGCAGTTACCGGATGGTTGTCGACAAGAATGGAAATGTCAGCAGAAACGCGTTTGTCGTCGATGGGGGGTGTCGGCGAGAAGGTATCGTCGGATGTCGGCGGACGAGTCGGAGGAGGATGTTTTAACGATCGTACAGCAGCGGTCCCACCCCCGGAGGCCGCTGCTCCTAGTTTCCCCGGCGTGGGCTAGGGGACCTAGGCGATCGTCCCGCAACAACGTCGGCGAAGGTGGAGTGTTGACCCGGGGATGTAGAACGTCGAGGAGACGGAGAGCGGGATTGGCGTCGCTGAAGACCTGACGACTGAAGGCTTGCCAAGTACTCGGCAATAGCTCGGGGCCGTTCACCATCACGGGGTCGACGAGCATCTGGCCGAAAGCCAGGGAGGCCCATGTGTCGGTACGAACACTCACGGTACAAGTGTCCTGGCTCACCACAATGGTAGCAAAGGGGCCGATTGTCGGGGGCGCGCCACACACTAGATTTCCGCACATTAGGTCGCGGGTTCTGGTCATGCGGCGGGCCCGAGAAGTACTGCGGCGTCTGCAAGGTAGACGGTCGGGGGGAATAACTGACAGCCGGCGCAGGAGTGCGCAAAGCTTCCGCGTACGTTAGGAGAGGAGCTTCGGCTGGAGGCGCCACCAACGGTTGTACCAGCTGCCGTACCTCTTCGCGGACTACGTCCGTTAGAGCAGCCACTTGGGGCTGTGGAGACACTGTGCGAAACTTTTGCAGCTCCTCGCGTACGATGCTGCGCACTAGCTCCGCGAGGTCCCTGATGGTCGCGACGTCCGGTGTTGCCAAAGCCGATGACAGACATGAAAGGTTGTTCGGCCGCTCATACTGCGAAGACCGCTGTCTTAGCATTCGCTCCATCGTTGTGGCTTCACGGAGGAATTCCGCCACAGTAGCTGGGGGGTTGCGCACAAGTCCTGCAAACAGCTGCTCTTTTACGCCCCGCATCAGGAAGCGTACCTTCTTGTCTTCCGCCATTGCGGGATCAGCTCGCCGGAACAGCCGAGACATCTCCTCAACGAACATGGCAACACTTTCGTTTGGTCTTTGATTCCTGGAATTGAGGAGACGTTCTGCTTGTTCTTTCCGGTCGGGACTTCCATACGTGTTCCGCAGCTGAGTACAAAACTCCGGCCAGGTTGTCAAAGCAGCTTCATGGTTCTCAAACCAAATGCGCGCCGAATCCTCCAGATAGAAGTAAACATACCGGAGCTTCCGATGCTCGTCCCATTCGTTGGCGACGGCGACTCGATCGTATTGGTCCAGCCAGTCTTCAACGTCTTCGTATGCGTCCCCATGGAAGGGTTTTGGGGTTCGCAGAGCGTTGAAAGGCCATGGAGCAGACGAACCCGTGGTCTGTTCCGTCTGGCTTGCCGTTGTCGCGCTTGCCATGTTTCTAGAGCGTTCTGGAAGAGGGCCGAATTGGGGTGGTAGGCCTAATTGCCGCCGACTACGCCGAAGGTCAGCTTGTTCTTCCAAGGCGTCGCTGTTGGAGTCGGGATCTTCCTGGTGGTCGCAGTGCATAGAATGCTACCCCGCACCTCCACCAGTAATGTCACGTGATACTGTAACGGGAACCTGTAACTAGCAGTACAGCAGGACGTCAGGCTGGTCCGATCACTGGCACAACGACCTCATCGTCTTTTTCACGAGCTCGTCCTCATCCTCTTTTCGACAGCGGCACATACAAGCCTGCCAAGAACAGTGCTAGGCGATCTTTACTCGTGGCAATATATATATATATATATATATATATGCAGTAAACCATGACGGCGCCGCCGTCAATGGGCAACGGCGAGGGTTCGGCTCTTGCACAGTATAAAACACCCTATCCGTGGGTGAGTATGGAAGGATTACCTTGACGCGTGGTCAGGCGGAATACCGACCACAAACAAAAGTAATTGGGAGAAACAAAAAGTCGTTCGTAAACATAGGCGGTGTCCGAACCTCATCAAGCAGTTTTCGGCTCTGCTCTAAAGTTCCCCCTTTTCTTTCTTTCTTTCTTTCTTTCTTTCTTTTTTTAGATGTGAAGCATCTTATAGTGGAGTTCAATCCGGTGGTGGTCGTGTGCGGCGTGACCACCCTTACTGCGCATGCGCAAACCCTCTTCACTTCCCCCCTGTCCTCCCCTCCCCCTTTCCTTCTTTCCACTCCCCCTCTCCACATTACCTCGCCCCTCCCCTTTCCCCTCCACTCTCCTTCCCCCTCTCCCTTTCCCCTCCCCTTCTCCACATCACATCTCCCTTTCCCTTACCCCTCCCATTTCCCTCTCCCCTCCCCCTCTCCACATCACATATCCCCTTCCCTTTCCCCTTCCCTCTCCTTTCCCCCTCTCCACTCCCCCTCTCCACTTTCCCCTCGCCACTCCACCTCTGAAACGCGGGCTCTACAAGCCGAAACACTGCTTCGCATCGCCTCACGGTCCCCTTTAGCGGGAGATGTGATTTTTTGACAGCAGAGCTGCTTAGGCCGATCGTATTCTGTCCAACGCGAACAGAAAAACCTCGGGTGGTTGTGCGCCGTAGGAATTGGGCGAGTACGGCAGGTGCGAGCGTTAAACGAAAACGAACACGTGAAAGAGAGAGAGAAAGAAAGAAAGAGATAGAAGAGAAGAGAAAAACAGTGTGAGAAAAAGAAAGAGAGAAAAGAGAGAGAGAGAAAGAAAGCGATAGGAAGAATGAGTCAGAGAAAAAATGAACATAAAAGCATAGAAATAGAGATAAAGACATAGACATAGACATAGACATAGACATAGACATAGACATAGAAAGAGATAGAAAGAAACCTACACAAAAAAGAGATAGAAGAAACAAAGAGCAAGAGAGAAAGAGAAAGAAAGAGAGAAATAGAGAGAAGCAAAGAAAGAGATAGAGTGAGAAAGAGATAAAAAGAAAGAGGAAGCGATAAATAGACAGAAAAAAAAGAAAGGGAAGAGATAAAAGAGATAGAAAGAGCGAGAAAGAGAAAAAAAACAAATACAAAAAGTGGATACAAGAAACAGAGATAAAGAGAAAGAAGAAGAAGAAAGAGACGCAAGGAAGGCCGCCCAGCAACCACTAGTGCGATGCTGTCATAATCCCCCCCCCCCCCCCCCCCCCCCACATTCTTCCTTCTATGCGCCGTGGTGGTACAGTGGTTGCGGTGCTTGCTCGCTGCCCCGAAGGTCGTTGGTTCGATCCCAGCCGCGGCGGTCGATTTAGAGGGGGGTGCGAAGTACTAGAGGCCCACCTACAGTGCGATGTCAGTGCAGGTTAAAGAACACCAGATGGTCGAAATTTCTAGAGCCATCCACTACAACGGTGTGTCTCATAATCATATCGTGGTTATGGCAAGTAGAACCACAGATATTGTTATTCTATTACTCATTCTTCCTTCTCACAACGCGGCGACCTAAGCGCCCCGCATCCGGCAAGAGGACAGTTGCCGCGGTTTTCCTCTTTGGGAATGCGCAACATGAGAGTTCACCAGAACATGAAGTGTCTTCTCGTGCAGCGCCGTCCTAACGATAATTTACACATCGGGAGACTTCTCCCGCCACAAAGCAGCGTTCGACAGAGAGAGAGAGAGAGATACGAAGAGGAAAGACAGGGAGGTTAACCAAGCTTTGTTCGACAGCGTGGTACCAGCTTAGATGTCTTGCGCTGTGTTTCAATGCTCTTCCGTATGTGATCAAGCATACAGCTCCACAGACTGGGTAATCTTATGTCTCCCCCCTAACCGCCCCCCCTCACCCCCCCCCACCCCCAGAATTCTGCTGAGGCCGGCAAAAGAGAAAGTTTCGTGAAGGCAGCATCAAAGTAAAAAAGAAAGAAAAGAGAGAGAAAGGAAGAAAGAAAGAAAGAAAGAAAGAAAGAAAGAAAGAAAGAAAGAAAGAAAGAAAGAAAGAAAGAAAGAAAGAAAGAAAGAAAGAAAGAAAGAAAGAAAGAAAGAAAGAAAGAATGAAAGAAAGAAAGAAAGAAATGCCAGGCCTGCGCGCTACACACAGCACAGTCATAGCGAAAGCTCGAGGAGCGGACTTTCCAGAGCCCTTCGTAAACTCTTGGGGCGCCTACTGCAAGGTACAGATGCAAGGTTAAATGCACGTTAATTGAATAATAATCTGTGAGCACAGCATATGACAATGCGTTTTGCGTTTTAATCCACAGCTCCTCTTCCAAACCCACTCACAGCGACGTAGGAATTTCGGCTACGCATCTCGCGGCAATTCCCTCATTTCAGGGAGTATAGCACAACCCGCCTTGACGCGACCAAAATTCAAGTGCATCAAGGGCTCCGTTCGCGGAGGCAAACTCTTTCACCTTAATTTGAATGCGGCTTCGAGCGTTCATTTTCCTCGTTTGGCAGGAGCAATGCGCTCCACGGCACTGGCTTGCTTAATCATTTCAAAACGAGCACCCCGCAACCCAGCGCCGCGTAAATTAGACGCAAACACCCCGCCATTCGCGCCGCCATAACATACAACCTCTCCGTCTGCTTTGGTTGTTGTTTCCGCCACTTCGACTCCGCATTCAGAGCTGTGGCATTCTTCTTATTTCTACACAAGCCGCCTTCCTATTTTGTCTTTCGCAGTGCCTTCTTCAAAAGCGCAGTGAAGCGCTCGACCATATAGCTCTATACAGAGCCACCCACAAAATGCTAGACGTCTCCGCAGGGTGGCGCGCGAAATTGTCGTCTGCTGCCTCACCGCTTCTGCCTCTTAAATCCCATTTTCTTCAAATCTTGCTCTTTTATGCTTATTCGCGGTAGGTACGCTCAGAGCTCCGAACTCTGCGTGAAGAAAAAAGAGCGCTTTTAGAGCGAGTTCCACGCGGCCCCGAATAGTCGAAACACCGGATGCCTTTCAAAGGCAGCTCCTATATAAACGGGCTTTGCTGGGAGCGCTTTTGTTGTTAATGTCAGAGTAAAACGCTAATTAAGCCTTTGTTTGGCGCAGAGCCAACAAATAGGCAGGAATTTTATTTATTTATTTTTCTCATACGGGTGTTCCTGAGTGTGCGGTGTCGGTTAGCTATAGGCGCCGTTTGAAGAGAGCGCCACTCACATAAGTTGCGACGACGAGTTAAATATACAAATGATACTTAGCACGTCTTCGGCTGGTTTGTGCATCGCTTCTCACGTAAACAGCGGTGAAGTTAGAAGTTGTATTACTTGCAAGTTGCAACTAACCTCGTGTGATCCCTGTTACACCGCGACTGCAGTGTCTATAGTTATGCAGCCGAAACCTTTTTTTTTTTTTAGTGTATACCCGAAGGTTGTGTGCTCTTTCAGCCTCGGCGGCACGGCTTGCGATATGACTGAAGCTTGCGAAATTTCACGCTCCTTCGAAAACGAAAACCTTTAAAAAGAAGCGTGCGCGTATTGGAGCGCCTCATTCTTCGGAGAAGCACACGGAAGTTCCCGCTCCTTCAGGGGCCTTGTTTGCGGCTCCGCGTTGACTTCGCTGAGTTGAACACTGTGGCGACGTCCTTTGCAACTTATTGGCTGTATTCGAGGTCGTTTTGTACGTGTCGCATATGCAGTATGAACCTCCAGGACACGAAGAAAGTAGGGAGGCAAACTAGCGCAGTTTGTCTCACGCCTTCGTGTCCCGCCCCACCGCGCAGTTTGACCAAAATGAATACTTAATAACTTGCCCACCTTTCCACGCTGCTTACGCCTCCAGGTTCGCGAACATCACTTTAACCATACACAAAGTAAGTAGTTGAGAGCTTGCAAACACTTCGCTGTGCCCAGTGTCTACGCTGTGAACTTCCATATATCTCGGGCCTTTTTCTTTATGTCGCGCTTAAGCCACCTTGATACTGGCCACTCCGGCACACGCTGAAGCCGCTGCTCGAACACCTCGGCGAAATCTCAGCTACAGCGCCAATACGACACGACCTCTCCATTACTACTTCGTTCTATGGAAAGGGCGATTACACTATGCTTTGCCGACTGCCCCTGGGCCGAACAGCACCATGGCATTATAACGAATATTCATTGTCCACATGAAAAGGGGCACCATGTGACGTTTCAGTGATTTCCAAGTCACTGCGGTGTCATAGGAAACGAACACGCCGATAATGCCGCTCGGGCAGCACAGCTCTTGAAAGCACACAGGAAGGTACCATACCACTTTCAAGGCCTGGCGCTGCCATGGCAGTCTTCGGGGGTTTGCACAGGAGATCACGCTCGCTCTATGGTGCCCACCAAGCAGCCAAATCAACCGGACCAATCGTCAACGCCATCTGTCCTCTTTGATCCGTCTCTGTATGCCAAGTGGACTCCGCCGAAGAGAGGCCACACTGCTTTATCGCTTATGGCTAGGGGTGGCATTCACGAAATCCTATTCATTTCACATTGGAATGGCCGACAACGCTGTTTGCGATGCCTGTCGTTGCGAGGAGGCGCTGCACCACATCCTGTGCGACTGTCCAGTAAATAATGTTCAGAGACAGTCACTGGCGTCCGTTCTAGCGCACCTCGACCGTAGACAAATATCTGTTGAAACTATTCTTGCATGCCGTCGACAGAAGACATCGCAGCTGAAGGCGACGAAGGCACTGCTGAGATTTTTGAGACGGACTTGGACAAGCGGCTGTGACAGTAATGTCGCGTACCACGCAAGAGTGACGGACTGTGACTCTGTGTCTGCTGTGTTCTGTGCTGTCTTTTTCCTCTCTCTTTCCTCTCCATGTTTAAATCTCCCCCACCCTGTCCCCATGTGTAGGGCAGCAAACCAGTTTTCCTAAACTGGTTAACCTCCCTGCCTTTCCTTCTCTACCGTTTCTTCTCTCTCTTCATTGGGCACTTACGAACTTACGGTGCGACAGCCGCGTGGTTGCATGATTAAGGCTTCGATATGTAAAGCATCAGCGGCGACGGCACGGCAGAGCAAAGTGTGCGTTAGGGCTATAGTTTAGAATACATCCGGCATTAAACACCGGGCGGGGCTTGCTTGCAATTGCAGCCTTGAAGAGGACAATTCCGTTTGTCGTATAACATCGGCTCCATCGACACCCATTGTTCCCGTATTTTTCATCTCTGCATGCGTCCGTCTCTTCATGCGTCGGTCTTCCCCTTAACTTCTGCCCTGGCATAATAATAGAAATGTCCTTGCTGGATTGCAAACAGGATAACTCGTATTTGAAAATACGAGATCAAGAGGCGCCAAGTATAGAGCACCGATTATGCGAGATAATTGTTAAAAAGCATTGACACCATGGTCAAAAATGTTAATTATATACGCTAACGTATTCATGAGTCGGCTCACTCAGACTCACTCAGGTTCAGATCGAGCCGTGAGTCTGAGTAAGTCATATTTTGGTGAGTTTGAGTCCGAGTGAGTCCGGTTGAGAAAGATTTTAGTGAATCTGAGTCCGAGTGATTCCGGTTAAGGAAAATTTTGGCGAGTCCGAATGAGCAACAAGGGCAAAATATATTTCATGAATGAGTCTGAGTGAGCTCCACAATTTTTGTGCCAACCTATGGTTGTAACTTATATTGAGCGCCAATGCACGTGCTGTGCTGTCACCGCTTACTTCGCGTTGAGACGACAAGCAGCACGAAAACCACTTCGCTCCCTGGAGCGGGCGTATTCCCTTACACCAGCGTTTGGTACAGTTAGGCAAGATCGGATCCAAGAGAGTTAGCTGCTAGCCTTACTTGGTATAACATTACAATTTCGTGCTACCGCATTCACTGGTTCGCCCTTGCGGCGAAACTGCGATTTCTCTCTCCCTCCATGCATCATGCTGCGATAGTGTTAACTGCACCCCGCACTAGCTTGTTTCGCGCAGTGTTGCTTTCTCAGCAGACGACACCCCCCCCCCCCCCCCGCGCCCCCTGCCAATCGCGCAAACAGCGGCATCAGCAACAGCAGTGAGACATCAGTACTTTCCGGTGTGTATAACTCTTCCTTCCTCTCTAAGATCCCTTAGTCCCAGCGTCTTATTCCGTCAGACCTTGTATCTACAGACAGATGACGAGTCGAGGAAAAAACGACACTACGCGAGACACCCACACGAGCGATGTTGCCCAGGCGGCAATATCTGTGGTTCGGTGCGCATCAAAACACCGACGGCGGCATAAGACCCAACGGTACCGCTGGACGCTTTATATAGGCGGACTTGCCACGGCCACTTCCTTAGCGCTTCGCCGCACCCCCCACTCCCCCTCGCCCTCCCACCAAGCCCATGGTCCGGGACCCGCAGTGACGCGGGTCTAGCTACACGCTCCAAGAGGCGGCGACCGGCTTCTACGAAGAAGCCGCGCCACCCCGCGTAGCTTCACACACACATTCGGCTCGGCCGGCTTCTCCCGCGGGCCGGGAAAGACTGACTGCATATAAATAACGTCATTACGTGTCGTCCGCTCTCGGAGGCGTACGCCGCGCCAGGAGCAGACGAACCTCCCCGCCTTCTGCCTTTCGCGTAGTTACAAAAAAGAATGTACATACGTTAGAAAAAAAAAATAAACTTAAGAAAGTCAAGATGAAATGTAGAAAAAAGAAAAGTCGAGAGAAACACGCTGCCCCTCGCCTTAGCCAATCCTCTCGTTGCATGCGTGCTGACACTAAGCGCCCGTTTTTTCTCGCGTATCTATATTTATATTTTCCTGATCCTCGCTACCTATTTAAACTGGCTTTCGTTTCGTTTCTTTTTTTTTCTTCGAAACGTCGCAGCTCTCGATCTCGTCTTCGACGCAATGCTCTTCAACTCCTGTGTCCGTCGCTTTCTCCCTTGCCCTCCTCTCACGTGTAATGTCGAGGGACAGAACAGGTCCGGGGAGAGGGAAGCGCTGTGGTGGTACATGCAGATTTAGGCTTAAGACGCCCCCCACCCCACCCCCTCGCTGTCACCGCAACAGTGGTGGTGGCTGAGGCACCGTGCTGTCGGGTGGTGGCGCTGCCTTTCACATTCCGCTTCGAGCACGAGTGGTTATTCGTATGTACCAGTTGCCTCCTTCCCTCCCTCTCTGTCACATCCACCTCTAGCTAGCAGCGACAACCCACTTGCTACAATCTTGCTCAGCCCTCCGTACGCCCCTAGTCCACGACTGCTGCCGATGGCACGGGCACTGACACGAAGATATTCACTTCAGCACGTGCAGTTTTATTTTTTTTTACTTCATATAGATAGAATAATTTTCTCTTCTCAGTGCTCAGAAGAGGTCCTCCTGCTTTCTCGAGCTTTTTAGTGTGCACAACGTGGGTCATTCTTTATTTTTTTTTCTTCAACTTGCTCTTTCAAGCCGCAAAGTCGTCCGTTGCGCATCGTGTTTATTGGGGCAATTTTGCCTCACTAATAAGGCAATGAAATGTTGTTTTCATATTTAATTTCCTAAACCTAGGCTGCTACTGCTTCATTATTAACTGCAAACATTCGAACTCTCTTTAAATCGTTTCATTGTTCTATCGTTTTACGTTCTATCGGCATTTGAATGTGCATACAAGATTCCTATCCTCCACACGAGAACATGGGCGCCCTGTCTTTTGCGCTGGTTAGAACTAAACTGAGTGTCTGTTTCTTTTTATATATTTATATCTTTCATTAAGGCGAAAACCTTAGATATCTCATCAAACGCGAAAAGTGACAGTAGGCGGCATCAACGTGAGTGGTGCAAAAATTAGCATCGTGTGTGACGTCATCATGACGTCACAACCAGTCAAGATTCCTGTCGTCACTGCGACGTCACACCACGTGCTACCTCATGAGTGCGTCATCACATGACATCGTCGCTTGGTCAAAAGCGGGTCGATCACGGAGGCACTGTAAAACAACATGAAGTGCATAAAGCTTCCTATTCCTCCGATCCTGGAGGCACTGCAAAAACCACGTTGGGTTGCGAAAGGCTATCGGGCCGGATCAATGCATTCGACTGAGAAGTTTAAGAAGAAGATGGATTTCGCCTTCTAGTCTTCTTAGGAAAATTCATAATGGACCGTGTCACTTTTGATTATCGGTTATATTTTATCAAGGGCACCTTATAACAGTAAGTGCTCAAGAAACTTTTTTCTTCGTACTAGAAGCCGTATTTAGGAAAATATTAGCCAGTTTCTCGCGGAAGCCGATACCTCGTAAGGGATGGCAAGCTGCACAGAAGCTCCACCGACAGTGCTGTATAGGCTCCCCAAGCAACGCTTAGCGGCGCTGCTGCTCTTGACAGGCAGCGCCATCTCTGGCAGAAAAACAGAAACTGGGGTGTTAGCAGCGCGCGTTTTCCCTTCTCTCCACCGCGTTGCTGCTCGCTTCTGTGCACGTGCAGAGCTCTCGCGGTGCACTTTCGGCGCCTCGCAATGTACCGCTTGCAGTGCGGCTTCAAAAGGATTTTCAAGCTTGACTGGCACTTCCGAAAAGCGAACTTGATAAAATGAGAAAGACGATCGACGACAACCACGCCCGACTCAAAGCGAAATGCATTTCTCAAGTCGCGATTACACCGTGTAGGACGTATACCTCTAGGTAAGTGTCATTCTGTCATGTTAAAGATGAATAATGGTCCACATGCACTCCGAAATGAAGCCGTTCACGCTTCGATGTTCTGCGGCGTTGACTACGAATTATGCGATTGTTGTTTTGATATGGCATGCTTACAGTAGCAGCCGTGTATACTTTCGTGCACAAACGTTTGCGGCGTGCGAAAAAAAGATTATACGGCCATGGCACTGCTTCCTGAGAAGGTTAGAGTCAAGTCCTCCGTGCCGCTGGAGAATCACCCGCCGATTAAGACGCGAGGCAGCTAGCTGAGCTTTAACCACTGTGAAGCAAGATGAACTGCTCGCCTCGTTTTTTCGGCTCTCGCGTCATGCTTGCAGTCTCTTTTTATGATGTCGACTTGGCAGGCCTATAAAACCTGTTGCGTGAACGCGGCTAGAAAATCGCACAAAGTCAGAAGGTGGTTACTTCAAGGTTGCAGTTGCAAAGCATGTATTAAGTGCCAGTTATATTTAGCGGCTTAAATATATATCACCCCAATAAAGGCGAAAACCCAATAAAGTGACAAAAACAAAGCAAACCTGCAGAACGATGTCAAAGCTTGCTGAAAATGCACAGACGTCCGTTCCGGCGTGATAAAGCAGCCTTCCCGACGCGTGAAATCCAGGCGCCGAACTTCTGACAATGTGCGGAGTTCAGTTGAATTCAACCAACCGGGCAACGCTATACGGTATAACGCGAATGTGAACGTTCAACAACGACGGGTAGGTCTCACGAGCACGGGGAATCAAAACACAAAGTTGTTTCACCTACAACCGTAACTGGACTTTAACAATGCGAGAAGACAGCCAGTAATCATTACTGTAGTCGCTGCGTGCAGGCGCCCCGTTACTTACCAATTCAAAGATGAATTCAAAGATGATGGAAGTTGCCATCACAAAATTTTGTTGCCGCGTTACCTCGCTCAATTTTTACTTGCGTAGATCAGGTTTAGTGAACTTTCCTATGTGCCTTTTCTGCAGTCAGGAGGAAACGGTTGGTTTTTTATATCTTGTCGCCGGTTCAATACATTCAGGAAAAGAATACTAGCACCACCTCTTCGAAAGCTTTTTGGCATGGAATTATGAGAACCCGTTCTTCTTTCTTGTGGGGCCACTACTCTGGGATACAGCCACAGGGATGTTTTCTTCGCCGTTCAGCAATATATCATTGCGACTAAAATAATCTCTTGCTAAATTCTGCGGGCATTTATTTACCGATAATTGGCACTTCATATTAATCATTAATTAACTAGCGCATCTAGGAATTACGCAATACAGAAAATATTGGAAGAATTCGCCCACTACTCGGCGATCTCTTGCATTGGGTATGTGCCATGCTCGGAGGAAAACGGCGACAACGACTGGCTTCATCGTCGACATGATCGTCCTGGCCAAGGACACCAACCAACCAACCAAGGACACGCAGAAAGAGCGGCCAAAGCTCGTGGTGAGCGAGGAGAAATAGTTATTTGACTGACCCGTCGCTTACTGCTCTGACACGCCGCGCTTTGCTTTAGTTAGAAGGTGCTCGTATCTTCAGTGCTGCTCAAGTGCGGGTCCGTGAAGCCATTTTTGAGGGTCCGCGAAACCCATCCTCGAAAAAAAAAAAAAAAACGCCTTTCTTTTTTAAGGCACACAATGTTCAGTGATAGCAGCCCCTCCTGATTGTTGGTATGCTTCATCGCATAACAGTAATGCATTGCGGCGGAGCTGACTTATGTTTTCCCTTCTCCGTGAGATGGCTGTAAAGCGTTTGTTGCAATTTTCTACCACATATGATTTTTCATTGCTTGCATATTTGACTAGCATAGCTAGAAACAGGTGGAATGTGGCTGCAGACCACACAGCTTATTGACAAGCTGTTTAGATCTAATTGGCGTGGCACTCTAGTTTGACCATTCTTTGCCACGGATAAACAGAGGGCACCTATTTCACGCTGCATGTTGTGTTAATTTACGACCCCCTCCTTTTTTTTTTCTCTCACTGCAAGGGGTCCCTCATCACTTGCACCAGTCCACAAGGGGTCCCCAAAACATCCATGGCTGAGACCAACTGCCATAACAATACGCGAGAAAGGTTATTCTGGCGTAACATGCGTAACTTTCGAGTACAGATTCGCTGAGATATTACAGATGGCATGGTGACAAATGAGAACACAAACTTGCTTAAATATATTCGCACGAGAGCAGCTGTGCATAATAGGAACTTTAAATATCGAATCGCCGTTGTTTAGAGCAGTCGCTCGAACTACTCTTAATGTTTGTTTTAACCGAAGGACGTGTATATATGTGCATATATATCGACGGAGGGAGGGAGCAGGCGCTGTAGGCTAGTATACTATTTATCTATCATTTCGCGGCAGTTGCAACATTAGTGATTACATTTTTGAATAACGTCACCACATTTCCTAACATTTCCAGAACACTCTTAGAAAAGTAGTAGTATGTGTGACTCTTTTCGTAGAGTCACCCGAAAGAGAATAATACTCTCTCGCGGGTCACACGACTCTCCGAAGAGAGTACATTAATCTACAAAGAGAGTTGACGTGCCCCTTTAAAGAGAGTAATATACGTAGCATGTCAGAACTCTCCGAAAGGAGTCAAATGGCTCTTTTTTTTTCCTAGAGTGAATTTCAACTCGAGGAGGGACTTAGCTGAAAGCAGTCATCATAAATTGTACCGTGTATGAAAGCCTCCCAAGTCATAGAGTTTCCTAAAATTAACTAGAGGGGACTCTGGCGCAGCGATCGTTCAGCTACCATGGGAATGATGGGTAGTACACAAATTTGCCTAGTCTTCGTGCTTGCGGCTTCAAACGTACTTGTGGCTTTGTTTATTGTTGTGTTTTGGCGTTTCTTTCGGATAAAAGAATAGACCGTTGTGAACTTCGTGACCAGGTTTGAATCGCTGAGCCTAAAGAAGTTAAAGTGGCGAAGTGAAACTGCTGACTTTTGCTGAACTTCGTTTTGCGACAAAGCGGATGCAGCCGACGCGGAGCCAAACGGAGCCGAAAGTACGAAGTTTAGACAAATTTGTGTACTACCCATCATTCCCATGCTGGCTGAAGCGTCATGCGTTGCAGCTCCCATAGACACTAGCGCCAGAGTTCCCTCTAGTAAGTATTGTAGGAAACTCTATGTCCCAAGTAGCCTGGCTTTCTCGAGTGATATTTATCGCGACTAATCGGATGCAAGCGCCCGTCGATGATCAGGAAACACTTCCAGGAGGCACGGCGGCAGTCGACGACAGCGCTGGGTTTCATAATCGAAAATGCTCGCAAAGGCTGACGAGATTGAAGTTATGGTAAATGTGCACGTCAGAAAAAGTGGACGAATCGAAGTAGAATATCACATTGCGTGTACACAATTCTACGCACGGCGCGACTGACCCCCTTTTTTTAATTATTAAAGTACTGCCGTTTCGTGCGACAGTTGCATATAGCTGCGCTTCAGTGTCGAGTGCCGCTGGCATCTCTTCCATGCACGTAGCTGTGAGTAAACAGTGTTTGGAATTTTGGGTCTCGCTTGTTCTTTAGGGATATGCAACACGCAGCTGCTCCTTCCGCTCTTCCCACTCACTTTTGTTCTCCGCACCGCAATATATTTTCAACAATAAAAAAAATATTTAGGGCAGTTTCGCACTAGCGGTTCCAAGCCTGAAGGAAGTGCGGAGCTGGGCAGCCTCCTTTGTTTCACTTCAGTTTTCTCTTTCTTTCTCTTTTCCAGTTTTTCTGTTTTTTTCTGTTTATTTCTATTTATTTCTATTTTCTTCTTTTTTTCCTTTCTTTCTCTCTCTTTCTATTTCCCGCTTGCTTCCTCTTTTTTTATTTATATACGTGGTTTTGCCTGCGTTACATCAAACGACGACAGCATACCACAGCATACGACAGCATACGACAGCTTACGACAACCCGGGATTCAAAAGTTCTCCGCACTTGATATTGCCACGTGCGTTTCTTATTACCACTTTTGCAGCATTCGGTTT
The DNA here is from genome assembly GCF_013339695.2 of Rhipicephalus sanguineus. Lineage (NCBI taxonomy): Eukaryota > Metazoa > Arthropoda > Arachnida > Ixodida > Ixodidae > Rhipicephalus > Rhipicephalus sanguineus. The sequence goes on along the minus strand of NC_051179.1, from coordinate 107,493,168 downwards.
TCGCAGATGTCACGTGGTCGTGAAGTCCACGAAGGCAGCAGACAGCGTATCCGAGATGAAACTTTTTATTTGGCCGAACTTGTGGCCGGGAAACTGAAAGCCAAACGACAGCAATACACTGATAGCGGCGAACAGAGCGTCGACCGTCGATCAACTGACAAGCGGTGAAGCGTGACGGCATTTATACATGTGCCGTCGAATATTCCAGAGTTATCGCTGGCTGTCGCGCAAGTTCTAGAATAAGCTCGACTGTTCGCGTCTTGCGCGCAATCTTAACAAAACGATCTACAATAATCGCGAAGCTTCTCGAACACTGAAGCGCGGTTTGCGCTGAGCGTTGCTGACAGTATTTGTGGGCGAAAACCGAATGCAGCAAAAGTGATAATAAGAAACGCACACGGCAATATCATAATCAAGGTGCTCGAAGAAAAAGAGGAAAAAGACTTCTCCTTGGCGCGAGCGAGCACTAAATATGCTACAGATGGCTATGCTATACGTGGTTTTGCCAGCGTTACGCCAAGCTACATGAGTCGACGACAGCATACGACAGCATACGACAGCCCGGGCTCCTGAAGTGCTCCGCACCTAAAAAAGACTGCATTTAGTCATTCACTCGCTACTCATGCACTGACCTGAATCCTTGGCAATACTTACCTTCCAAAAATGCAGTTATCCGGTAGGAAACAGCCTTTTCTACGGGCTCGATGCAACACACACACACACACACACACACACACACACACACACACACACACACACACACACACACACACACACACACACACACACACACACACACACACACACACACACACACACACACACACACACACACACACACACACACACACACACACACACACACACACACACACACACACACACACACAACACACACACACACACACACACACACACACACACACACACACACACACACACACACACACACACACCACACACACACACACACACACACACACACACACACACACACACACACACACCACACACACACACACACACACACACACACACACACACACACACACACACACACACACACACACACACACACACACACACGCGCGCGCGCGCGCGCGCACACACACACACACACGCACACAGGGTTCCTAATGCATTCGCTCAAGATGACTCAAAGGCGAAAGCCATCTTATTTTTCTTCTCAGTCGATGCACTGATCTCCCCCGCCCCCCTCCGAAAGCTTTCTGCACTTAACCTGGTTTTCCACTGCCTCCAAGATCGGAGGCACCTGGGGTGCTATGCAGGATGGCCCGAGTTTGGCGAAACTCGGAATGTCTCCGAGCTCTGGCGACACCCCCTTCTGAACCAACTAATAGTACGAAGAGATCAAATCAAGTCCTCAGCGAGCGCCGCGTTCCATTGGTTACGATGCAATGCGGCGTCACGTCAAGGGTGGTCGACAAAGTTCGGTGACGTCTTCAAACATTCTTTCACTTATTGTTCGTCTTTCCACTAAGTGCAGAAGTGCACTCATGGTATAGAAAAGCGACAGAAGTTTTTGCTAATGGTATTTTTTAGAGGTATGGGCTGTTTAAATTCATTTTCAAGCGTTTAATGCTTGCACTCAATACTGTTTAGAATAATTGGTACCGTAGCCTCCGAGATTGGCTCTGGCCGAGCACCTTTCTACAGCACGCGGCCGGAGCTAATCGGCGAGGCCATGTGTATCATCATCACGATCATCACGATCGGCTTCTATATACCTTCTAGCGCAGGAGTCTCAAACACGCGGCCCGCGGGCCGCATGCGGCCTGGGGACGTTTTGCTTGCGCCCTGGGGCTTCACATGGAATGAAATGTGTGACTTCGCCAAATGACACTCGCATTCCGCAGGACCGAATAAAGTTCCGCAGGACCGAATAAACGGAGACGGGGCTGGCCTCAAGTATATTTTTTCGTGGGGCACCCCACGCGTTCACAATATCTTGAAACATAGCCGTGGAGCAAAAACTCTGTATTTGACAATCGGCGTCCAGATTTGAGTCACTCTGGAGATTAGTACCGATATATGTTTCTCGAATCCTGACGTCAAATCAAATTCCCTTCAGAAAGAATCCATGTGTGAGATATGGGAAATGCGTTCTTTCAAACGGCAGCGTTGGGTGACATATTGTTCTGTCTTCCACTGTCTTCCTGTCAGACCGCCATAGTGCGAGCTCGGAGCAAACTCGTGTTCACAAGAAGCTCGGGCCATCCTGCATAGCACCCCTGATCTTGCATGCCTCCGTGATCGGCCCACCTTTGACCAAATGACGATGTCATGTGATGACATCATCGTGTGAAGACGTCATGATGTCACAAAGTCTAACGATCTGTGACGTCACGACACCGTAATATGGTAACGTCATCGTGGGACAATGATTTCTCGCATCACTCGTACTGACGCCGCCAGTCAATTTTTGCGTTTGATGAGGTATATCTAAGGGTTTCGCCTTAATAAATTACGGAGAGAAATTTCTGTGGTAGAGGTTTTTTAAATTGTAGTTAATATACGCACTTAGAAACATTACTCCCTCTTGTAGCCTGCACCCTATTTAGGTGCTTACCCAGTGAGCAATTATAAAAAAGCCGACCTCTCAGATTCCAGTGCAGCACTTTTCGTGGTGAGATCAAGTGACATGTTACGCCTTATAATGTTATCCTCGGATTTATACAGATGGTGTGGTTTAGAATAACTAAAACCGTAAAAGTCAAAGATACCTACTGTTGAATTTTTTTAGGCACGTAACTGCACTTCCTTCCATTACATTTTTCTTTCTTTTTTAATATCTGAGAGCTACGCGGTTGCTGCTGGTTGAAAGGCAATGTGTGGACAGTCAAGCTATGTCCGCACAACTGTTTTTCCCGCCTTCCTCTCATAGAAATTTTTACTATCTGTGTACATTTTTGCGTAAAATAAACACCGTACCATGCCGTAACTTTACACGAACCTGTTCAATTTTGGCACGTACGAAAGTTATAACACTTGGGTGATAAAGTTTTCGCGTCGAAGCTCCGGTCGAAGCGAAGCGGGAGTACGTGCAGTACTCGCGGATTAAAACGCGACATCGTTTGTTTTATTTTAGTATAACGACCGCAATGAGCAATTGCTCGTGATAACCACGTCACGTCGCTGCAAATCTGGACGCTAAATGTAATGTTTGCTCTGATGTAAACGTTCGAGTCAAAATACCGCCGATATGACGCTAACTGTAGACGATAGACACTAACTGTAGACGCTGGAAACGAAAGTACGCGCGCGACGTAGCCCCGAATATTTAGCGTTTCAATCCGTGAGTACCGCCCTTTTATTTAGCGAAAGTGCAGCGCGTCACATACTCGCCGCTGTGTTCTCATAAAACAATCGCATAGGGTGACATGTATTTTGTTCCGATCGCCAAATAAGCCCTCTACGTCTCACGTAACTCACCGAACGACGACCGCGAGAAAACGCCAAAACGCTACACGTGGACCGTAACGTGGAGCAGTGATCACGGCAACGCATTTACCGACTGAAACGGGTATTCCGGTCAAAACGATGGTCGAGGCGCCATCTCACGCGCGTGGGACGAACCGCAACCACTGCCGCATCCTGGTGCGCGCGCGAATTGAACGATTGCCGCAGTTCACCAACACTCGAGCTCCTGAGAAGGCGAGGACTGCGAGACGCGGACGTGTCAGTTCTTAATGATACTTGCTTGTAAGCATAACGCTACTTCTTGGAAGTGAAGTTTTGTAGTCGGTTACTAATAGCAGCTTTCTGCGTTCCGTAACGTGAATAAAGGAAAAAAATGCTTCAAAGTATTCTATGGGTTAACCTTCGCTCGCTTAGCACTAAATCCATAGACGTACAGAAAAGCTTTGCAGGCAACTAGGGCATTGAATTCAGGCTGAAAGAAGACGATGTTGCATTTAGGCCACGCCTCCCTCTTAGCCTACTTCCGTAATTAGCCCGCTTCCGGTCTACAATTCACTTGCGGCTGGAGCCTTTTTAAGGAAGACCTCTGCTCGAGAAATTCAATGAATCATCGTCTACGTCGTAATATCCTGTTACGGAAAGCGAGTGGAAAAAGCAAGAACATAATTTTAAACCCCCCTGCAGAGCGTGCTTCTCCAAGCGCTTCAAAACCGGTGGCAAAGCCAGATTTACAGTGAATACCAGTATCGCTTTCTGTCAAGCACTGACAGAACGATGCGGTACTTACAGCTTCGGTGAACCGGAAAGCTGGTATGTTCACATAAGCACACACGCACATGCGCGCACACACATGCACGCACATGCACATGCACGCACGCACACACACTAAGACATTGACATGCATGCACATGCACGCACACACACTAAGACATTGACCGCTAAGGATTCTAAGGTCGAAATGGACACTAAAGAGAAATCAGAAGCCGAGCTGTAGTGGTATAGATTGTCCTATTACGACCTCAGTCGTGTCATTCTTACAGCGACGAGAGTTTTAATGAGCGAAAAAATAGCGCCCCCTTCGAACGTCTCGCATTAGACAATTGTGACGTCGGAGAATTCACAAAGGCAGTCCATGGTCGAAGGCTATTCATCGCTGTTCATAAAACCGCAAAATGTTATGCATCTTAGACGTGCATAAGTATTAGATCGCTACCAGACACCTCGCTATTCCGTCCGCAAAAACGAGGCTTCACTTTCCGTCCGCGCGGCCAGCGGCCCAACGTCCGAAACACCCGCCGCGCGAGTATCGTTTAGCGCTCAGTTTGACTTTAGTCGCTGAAACGCAATCCTACTTCCCTGGCGAGATCCTCGTTGCAAGGTTCAACGTTAGCAATGACACCCATCGCGGCGAATAGGGAAATAGCGGCTGTTTAAGCGCATGGCGGCGTGTCATGACGGCCTCTGATTCGCTGAGAGCAACGAAACCCATGACGGCACTTATTTAAACGCCGAATCTGGGGCGAGAGAAATTGAGGAACAGTTATTTGGTATTTGGTTACGAATTTTTCCGCTAATAACTCATATTTTTGCACCGAACAAAATATGCGCGCATTCTTGAAGGCCCCTCAGCTTTTTGTTTATATTTAACGCCCCTTTAATGTCATTGACGCTCGACAACAGAAGCACACTTACTGACATTATTATTTACTTGGAGTTGCGGTGTAGTGCATTCTCGCGTCTCATTCGGCCTTCGATCGCGTTCACTCAATCACATTGTAAGCAGTTAACTCTGCACGTGAAGTTCTCGGAATTACTGTATACAGAACGTACGTACATACAGGGAGACCACGTAGCGCCATGTCACTGAAGAAAACGCAGTAACATCGATCGATGCAGGTGTCGCTTTAACTTCGGGTTTTCCTCTGAGAGCGTTTTAAGCACGATTGCAAAGATTGCTCCTCCGCATGCCTAATTAAACGACGCACCGCTGTGCCTTCTCACTAAGGCATGATGTCAGATATATTGCTGTATAATTTTCGCGTGAAGGTGATTTCGGCAGTTTTGGTTGGGTCGCACGCTTGGGCAACGTGTACTAAGCATTGGCTTTTCTATAGAACGGAGCAAAGAAAGCTCAAGCCAAAAGCGTCCTTGCTTGCCCAGTGCTCCTGGTTCTTGAATTTGGCTATCTGAGACAAATCGCAATCCGTCGCACCTGTTCCTGATGAAACAGAGCTGCAGACAAGCCTTTCAGTGACCGCTCGCGAATAGCGTGCCTAACCAGGCTGTCGTCCCCTGCACCAAACGACCGCACGTAACAGACTCTGTGCCTCTCGTCATCACCATTTTTTGTTACTACATTATTTATTTTTTGGTCGCGCGCGCATTTAACAAACGCGCATTCCGCCTAATTATGTTCTTCGAGCACATTTCACCTCTCTAACGATGCATACGTGTGCGCTGCTTCTACATTTTATTTATTGTTCGTAGTTCATTGTCGGACAACCAATTTCCCCACCCAACATGCTTATATCCTCGCATCCCGGAAAAAAAAATAAAAAAATAAACCTCGAGCGAGGGTCCGAAACGGCTCGGAGGAGCGGCGACATTGCTCCTCATTCCGCTGTGCTCGTTTGTTCGCCGGCATTGAAGGCGGAGGACGCCATTACACGAAGCTACTGCGGCCCCCCGCTCTAAACCGCACACAAAGTCACATGATCTAGTAGCAGACGACGTTGTCGCCAGCAGACGACCGAAGACCGTACACACACGCGCGCGGCGTTTTGAGCGTGGATCCCGCGCCATCGATAGCGGCTAGTGGTGGCCGCGACGGCGTGTCGTCTGCGAACACCAGGCAGCTTTTCAATTTGCCCGCCAAATGACGCTTGAAATGAAGACGCCCCGCTCTCCAGCGCTAAACCACCCGCCACAACCGAGCGTCGCCGTCCGTGTGAGTGGTTGGCAGGCGGAGAGGAAAAACGTAAAAGAGCTCCCGCTCTCTCCGTCCGCGCTATCCGTGGCGCCGCTAAAAGTCGGTGACAAATCGCACGGCGTAAATATAGCCAAGACGAGCCACGAGCAGATTGTCCTCGGCGGAAGAACGACTGAAGAGGGGGGGGGGGGGTGGAATGGTAAAGGGGCGGCTTCTAGTGTCGCCGCCATTTTGGCCCGATGTCATGCGCGGAGGCGTGGGATAAAGTGCACGGGTCTCGTGCGTTCGGCGTTCATGCGCAGTTTGTTTTCGTTTATTCTTTTTTCCGTGGAGCGACGACCGATCGCGTAATTGGCGAAGAAGAAGGGAGAGTGGACGGCCGCGCATTTTTGTTCTCTGATCGTTACACAGCGCGCGCTTATAGATAGTCCAGGCTAAAATTGGTCTTTCTTCGTCTTAGATGGTGCTGTTAAAACTTAGCGAGAATATCGCCAAATCTATGGCGAGCTTTTTGGTCACTTTGATGACAACTCAGCATTTTTTGGGGAGCCTTTTATACTGTCCGTTTGCTGATCAGTTTGGGCGTTTTCGGCAGCGCCCGCAGCCACGTGCTGAACAAAACGCACTGAATGATACGCAGAGTTCAACGTCGCGCTGTCCACGCAGGCATCGCAGTCATCGAAGCAATTATGGAGAATGTTACGCCGCCTAAACACGTACATCATGAACTCCACGCGCTGCTGCATTGTATATTGCACATTATGAACCAACTTCCTTTCTTCAAGCGAAGCTTATACCACCAGCGTCGCTGATAGGTCAGCTCTGGTCCTGTTATACATGTGTCTTTCGTCTCGTCTTTCGTGTTGGTTAACTTCGCAATAGTAGGTGAGACCGCACAAAAAAAAGGAAAAAAAAGAAAGAAAGAAAAAGAAAAGAAAAAGAGAAGAAAAGAAAGCGGCACTCGCGAGCGCAATGGAATGCGACCTTCGCAACTGTGTCGGCTACATGCGTATTTGCGTGCACCGTTTATCAATAACTGATGCTGTTTCGATCATGAGCTTTTTGGCAATCAGCCATTTGGGATGCGGCAATCTGATCTTTCATCGAGGTTATCGCGGTGACTCTTCATGTCAGATAGGCGCATTTGACTGTCGCTTGGATATGAACGTATATGACCGCCGTCGTTGTTGCCTTTAGCATTACTAAAGTGTTGCGCTGCTGAACACGTGGATGGCGGTCCAATTCCCGGCATGGAGGAATGAAACATTTAGGTGGGAGCATTGCACAATGAGAAAGAAAGAAAGAAAGAAAGAAAGAAAGAAAGAAAGAAAGAAAGAAAGAAAGAAAGAAAGAAAGAAAGAAAGAAAGAAAGAAAGAAAGAAAGAAAGAAAGAAAGAAAGAAAGAAAGAAAGAAAGAAAGAAAGAAAGAAAGAAAGAAAGAAAGAAAGAAACGTAGTGCGTCAGGCACTTTTGTTGGGTGAATATCCTGGCGTCCATTCACAATGTGTCGAGTATAGAGTAATGTCTAACATCGCGGAAAAAACACGGACGAAGGAGAGTAACTTACACGACAGACGAAGCGCTGACTATCAACTGAAGTTTATTGCAGTAAACAGTTTAACAGTTTCCAGATTTTTCCCACAGCAGAGTCCTACTGTGGCGAATATTCACTTCGGTGTGTCCTTGTCCCGAGGCAGTCAGCTCGGGCTTCAAATATCAAACGCAAATAACCCCGCGTTATCATAGAGATTTTACCTACTGACGTCACGTATAGAGGACGTTCTTCCAAATATTTTGACTCGCATCGCACATCCTATAGGAAGAAGAGGATAAGGGGCGTTGATCCCTTCCATTCTCTTCTCCTCTTTTTCTTCGCCTGCAAACTGCAGGGAATTTTGATATAAAGCCTCGTAATGGTTATTAAGAAGGTCATGCTCGTCAACAAGCTATACGCGGATTATTCCAAGTGCTCGGCAAGTGACACATACCATGAATTTACTACTTCTCCCGCCACCTAATCATGGTAACAACGACGTATGCGTAGAGTAGGGTGGCTTTGTTTTCTGCCCCTGAAACATTCTCGGCGCAATTGTCCCGTGGTCAGCGGGTGAAGACGAAACGGTGCCTGCAGAAGAGCGCGGTTAGCATAGCACAGGGCAGGCTTTGTATATACGATATACCGCTATTATTCGAGAAATGTTAGGCCACTGAAACCGGAAGGCAATTTATTAAACCTGAAGGCGTATTTTCAGCCTTCAATTCCTCGTTGGATCACGCAAAGCAGGTGATCAGAAATGTCTCTGAAGCCCCTGCTGTTAGCAACTACTCCCACCTGCAAACGTGTCGTCAAGTTTCCAGTGGCATTATGCATTAAGAATCGGAGAGTAGTTGAACAAAAGGTTCACTCGTGTGCAGTGGCAATCTTTTCTTTTTTTGCTAGCTAGATGGTCGTTGACATCGATATTTTGTATAGTATCGACATATCAGTTACTATTCGCGTTAGCACTACTCTATTGGCGTTCATGCAATCGGATCCTTCGAACGCAGTGGAATTCCTGGTCTCGTCACACGCCAACACACATGCACGTGCACGCACACTCAGGAATTTTATCATTTTTTTAGGGGCGAAGCTCCTTAAGGCGGCACCCGTTCGTCCCTCGTAGTCGTAGTAGTGCGTAACCAGTCGTAACGCTAGTAGCAGATCTTGACCTCGAAGGTGGTGCCGGTGGGAGATTTTTCCTGTGCGTTGTTGAACAATAAAAAATTCGCAGCGTGCGCGTTAACTAAAAGCCGAATTCTTCTGTCTCTCATTCCCCATTAGCAGCCATTGGCATGTTCCAGTAGGAAACGTTAGTAGAAGTAGAAGTGTAAGTGTTAGCTAAAAGCCGACTTCTTCTGTCTCTCATTCCCATCAGCAGCCATTGTTTACCTCCAAGGTAGTGCCTGGTGAGATTTCTCCTGTGCGTGATTAAACAATAAAAATTTTGTTCAAAACGCTATTGATTGATGAAATAAACCAACGAAAGACGCCAGATGTTTTGTAAAAGCAAAACGGAAGAACGCCAGATGTTTCTAAAGCAAAACGAAAAGACGTCAGCTGCTTAACGAAAGACGCCAGATGTTTTCTAAAGCAATGGTTTTCTAAACAATGAAAATTCACAGCGTGCATGTAAAATTAAAGTGAGCTGCAAGTCGTCATAACTCATCGAACCTTTAGTACAAACGCGCCCGATCTCACGTCGGTGATGATGTACTGGGCAGAATTCACGGAAGATTCACGGTTTACCGATGAACCTCCGCAGCTTCGCCCACTCATCATCATTCACTCTGTGGATATGCTGTGATTTTTTTTATTAATGTATGGAGCTGAAAATGCATGCTCATCAAGCTTAGAACCAGATTTTATTAGGCGGACAGGTATTGGCCGCTACGTTCTCAAAATAATTGCTGATAAGCTAGAACTTAAGTTAGAAAAGTGAGATTTGCGCAAGCGAATACAAGCAACATGCAACAGCAGCTCTTTCTCCTAACAGTAGAATCCCGTGACTTTCATTCGTGAAGACACGCTGCTTTCATGCCTTTATTACGTACTGAGTACATCACTTACCAATCGCCCACCTCGATCTGGCATAACCCGGTTTACGCGGTATTTTGCAACAAAACCTTTGAGCTAATGCGTAGTTCAACTATAGGTGCACTGTCTGTGAATTACATTGAAGATTCATCATGTTCTTATTCTACATTTTTAACACGAAAGTGTTTTATGCCGAGGTCTACCAAGTACAGTGTTGTCCACTCTTGGTACGAACGCGGCGCCGCGTGGCTGCGCTCCGCGGGGCGCCAGAGCCAGCGGTGCGGCCACGCATCGAAGCTGATCGGCACAGGCGCACAAGAGCTTGGAGGCGGGGCTTCGTTTAGATTGAAAAGCGCGGGAGCGCGGTGCGTGTTTTGCCGTGAAGCAAACTTAAAGAGCCCGAGAAACCACGAAGCGTTGCAGGAAAGCGCGCTTCGCTCAGCGCAACGTGTTGTGTAGTTACGGTATTTGAGAACTGAGCGGTCCCTCTTTCTTCAATACCATAATACCATTTTAATGTATACATCGACGCATGGATGGACAGATGGACGCACGGACGGATGGACGGACGGATGGATGGACGGTCGTACAGATGCGCGGACGGTCGGACGGGCAGATGGACAAACATAGTATGGTCTATTTTTAAACCATATGCGCGCTATGAACGCTCTATGTACGGTGTATGTAACACCTGTGTTTCGGTCTGACGGGGACCTACGCCGACGACGGCGACAAAGCACATCGTGAGAGCCTAAAGAGCTTCGCTCCTAAAAAGAGGGACCGCTCAATTCTCAAGTACCGTAACTACACAACACGTTGCGCTGAGCGAAGTGCGCTTTCCTGCAACGCTTCGTGCTTTCTCAGGCGCTTTAAGTTTGCTTCACGTCAAAACACGCACGGCGCGCTCCCGCGCTTTTCAATCGAAACGAAGCCCCGCCTCCAAGCCCTTGTGCGCCTGTGCCGATCAGCTTCGATGCGCGGCCGCACCGTAAGCGCTGGCGCCCCGCGGAGCGCAGCCACGCGCCGTGTTCGTACCAAGTGTGGACGACACCGTACATCCGTTACGGATATGACGTAGATAAAATGGACGCCAACGAGTGATGAAGAAAAAAACAAGAAACAGATCCGCCGCTGGGAATCGGACCCACGAAGTTTTGCGGCCGCGACGGAGAGCGCCCGACGCTAAACCAACTAAGCTACCTTGGCAAATGTTGGACACTTCACGAACGCGCCTTATATCTTTCACACATTCTCTCTCGCACGGTGCTCTCTGTTGGCGGTGTCGGTAGGCGGGGCGGAGCGGGTCGGTGCCGCCGTCCGTGAGAGGTGAAAAGAAGTAATGCACGATCGACACGTACTAGCGCTTACTCCTATAGATTGCGCGTGATATCGGAGGTCATTGTTAAAGCGTCTCAATACCAGCGAGGGACACTGGCCGCGCTGGCGTTGCCGAGGCACCCTAGACGCAGTTACGTTCTTTGCCTTTCGCTTCGTGTTAGAGTGCGCCGGCTCATCAGAGTAGTGCAGCTTCCAAATGCACCAACGGGATTTCTCCGCCGCCGACTACTTCGATTGCGAGAGCACCGACTAACAAAACTGCTGCGATACGCGTTGCAGAAAGGACACGATTTCGACGGGCGAATGTCGTGCCTTTGTGTAGCGAGACAGAGGCCGGCGGGACGCAGGCGTTTGCGGCTCAAGCTACGAACCTCTACGAACTAGGCGTCAACATGGGTGCAACGCCAAGCGGTGCTATAGTGCCAAACACGAATAGACATTGTGCATGCTCTCATATATCACTACACAATAAGCACTACTTCTGTGAAGACACGTTTCACTTTTGTGTTATACCGATTTTTATGACGGAGGGATCAGCTATGTTTTTTTTTATTATTATTATTGCAGTTCTACCCTTATAGTGCTACTGACTACGCCAGCGTGTCCGAAAAGCACGTCGTGGTCTCAGTGATAAAAAGTCAGTTTCGCGGCAAGGGTCAAGCAGTGAATGCGATAGTAACGAAATGGAATGTTAAACGAAGGCTATACAGCTCGAGAGAGCGTATGCATGGGCATGTTGGTAATTCATGTTTCACTTTTTGAGCGCACAAAAGAACAGGGACGAACCAAGAGTGGACGACACCGTACATCCGTTAGGCAAAACACGTCGTTTTCCGCGTCGTTTTTCGTCCCTGTTCTTTTGTGCGCTCAAAAAGTGAAACTATACAGCTCACTCTTTTATCATTTAGCCTGGCGTAACTCAATAAAACGCTGGCGTAAGAAAACGACGCTGCTGTAGCGAGCAACGCGACCTTCGTGCTATCCATGGGTCGGCAAACTCACTGATGAGCCGACTCATTCATACTCACATCGAGCCGTGAGTCTGAGTGAGTCTGGGTGAGTAATATCTTGGTGAGCTTGAGTCCGAGTGAGTCCGAATGTGTGTACCGCATAGGCCTCTTCTTTTACAAGAGTTGTGTATCACACTTGCGTTGATGATGTTCAGGTATTAGGCAGCTTTATAAAATAGGGTTCGTAGCGTGAGCGCTGCTTGGGTTCGTACGCTATTTTCGAAATGTAACGCCTATAGGTTAGCATCTGATGCCATGACGCATGCGCAGTAGCCAGGCCCGTAGCCAGGGCCTGGCTACTCCCCCCCCCCCCCCCCCAAAAAAAAAATTCCTGGCTACGGGCCTGGCAGTAGCAACATACGCTCACGCAAAACTTTGCGTACCTCATTCTAAAACTGCCTAATGTTTGTTGCTTGACTGCGTATATAATTCCGCAGGGAACAAACTCCTGAGCCATGCAGCTTACGGGCAATAATAACAATAATTGTTGGGGTTTTACGTCCTAAAACCATAATATGATTATGAGAGGGCTCCGGAAATTTTGACAACCTGGGGTTCTTTAAAGTGAACAGCATTTCGATGGAGGCGAAATGCCTCTATAGCATTTCGCCTCCATCGAAACGCTGTCGCCATGGCCAAGATCCGATCCCGCGAACTTCCGCTCAGCAGTCGAGCACCATGCACAACCACTATACCATGCACCACGGCGGGGTAGCTTACGAATAGAAGTAGCCGGATGGGTCTTTGTATATTATCCAAATGGAATATGTTGCTACACGTGTTGCGCCATAAATAAATCAATAAATCAATAGAAAATAAATAAATAAATAAATAAATAAATAAATAAATAAATAAATAAATAAATAAATAAATAAATAAATAAATAAATAAATAAACAAAAAATTCGGCAGATCCCACGCCATGTGGGAATCGGTATCATGCGAAGCAGCAGTCCGCGAGTAGTTCTATGCTGCATTTTCTTTTTTTTTTTTTGGGGGGGGGGGGGGGCGTGGCGAGTATTCTTTGAGCCAAGCGTTACGAGGTGTATCGACGTGTTTTTGCAGTTGCAGTAGTTGTGTGCACATCGTGCGCTTACCAGGCACGTCGACAGCACTGGCGTTTGTAGGGTGACTTATGGCGCGCCGTAACGTAGTGAGGACGGGGGTGGGGGTGGAACATGGATCCCAACATAGCACAAATAGCAATAGGTTGTTGTACAAGATACATTTTGTTGTACAAAAAGAATAAAAACACTCAAATTATGCGGAATTATACCAGATATGCAAATATTACAACAAACATGCGTTCCAAGCAGTCACTTCGGGAGCATGATTCCATTCATATGGACGTTTTGGCGTTATCGTAGGAAAGAGAAAAACAATTGATTATTGGTTATGATATCGTCTGGGAGCCGGCTCAGTTTCTGTATTGCACTTACGAAGAACGAATTACAAAAAATGGGCGTTTTGGACGAGTATTCTAATATTTTTCGTCAATTATCTCGTCTAAGCGAGATATACGTCGGTTCTGAGAGGTATTCATGGGTATTAACGACATTATTATTATTATGACAAACACTATGAAGAATATTAAGCCAGAGCTTCTGCCTTGTTTTTGTCACTGGCTCCCCTCCCAATGTCCTTTTCGGCTCCCCACCCAATGTCCCCTCCCAATGTCCTCCCAATGTCTTTTCATAGACGGCAGCTCTAATCAAGTGCTACGATGGAAGCGCACAATGCCTGTGACGCTGTGGGAAATTTTCGAGCGGCATCATGTGTTGTTCCTTCATACGTGGCAAGTTTTAGAGCACTGGAATCGCGGCGCACAGAGCCAGTCTATTATCAGCTGCACCGTGCCCTGAAGGACATGCCTCATACTGCCCCCACCCGCAACTTTCTTCCTTTCTTTTTCCTTCGTGTATCGGGGAGATTAAAACCGAACAACGAAGATCTGGGCTTTTCCATATCACAAAACCACGTCTTATGAGATAGGCGGCAGGGGCGTAGCCAAGGGGGGGGGGGTGGGGGGGGTTCAAACCCCCCCGAAATTTTTCAGTTTTGCTTGCGTATATATACACGCACACATACAAACGCACGCACGAACATACATAAAGTATTGTTGAACTCCCCCCCCCCCCCCCAAAAAAAAATTTCTGGCTACGCCCCTGATAGGCGGGACACTAAAGTGACGCAATGAAACGGTTTAGATTGATGAAGTGTACTCTGAGAACTGTAATGTCGTTAAGTTCACCGTCGCCATTTTAGTAATAGAAGAGAAAATCAAGGTCGAAGTTCCATTTTCAAATTTCGCAACTAAAACTCCGCGCTTGACGTCACTGATTTCACAGTGTATTTGTAATATTTTGGCGACATTGGCTTACCAAATTTTCTGAAACTTGGCAAGTTAAGTCTATGGCCCCCTCAGAGGTCAATGAACTTCATTTTTTACCGTTTGGGAACTACGTGGGCCTAAGTAGATGCCGCCAAAATCTATGCGTCGCAGCGTTTGGTACGGGAAGCTGGCGTCGACACCCTCGCTTTCTTTTTGCCCGTTTTCGCGCTTACCAAGCGTCTTCTCTCGGCAAGTGGGGTGATTTTGGAATTGAGAAAGACTAATTTTCTACTACTAGGAGAATCGTTAATCGAACCCGCGTCCTCAGGCCAAGCAGCGCAACGCCATATAGCTGCTCCGCTACTACGTGTCTATGACGCAGGGCATGACGCAGAGAGATTGAGAGGAAATTCCCAGCTGTCAGAATGAGATCTTTCCCTTTAGAACTTTCTCATTTGAAGTATGTTGCGCCCCATGCTTAATACATGTACAGCTGGTAAATTGATATATGCACGAAATGAACCACAATACGATGAAACGCGTGGCCTCGTACAATAGGCAAGAACGTGCATTTCGTCGTGTCTGGCCAGAGTGTTCGGACGACAAAGGATGATACATTTATCATTGTATGTCCGCAAGCAAGCGAACGCACCATCATTTCCTTTCTTTAAAAAAAAAAAAAAAAAAAAAGAAAAAAAAAAATTGTTCCGACACCGGGAATCGAACCCGGGCCTCCTGGGTGAGAGCCAGGTATCCTAACCACTAGACCATGCCGGAGGACGGAGATGAGACGAGCTTGAAGTCTAATGTACAATAAAAGATTCATTTTGTTACATTGATGTGTATGACAATTTTTATGTTTGTAATGCTTGTACAACAAGATAACTGGATAATCGAAGTTGCTACCGTTGAAAACGGCTACTTGGAGCGCACGGAAAGGTTAGCCGGTACAGCCGATCGCTGCGAGACAATTAAACACGTAAACAGGATTTTTGCTTGCACTGTGACTGCTCAGGTCGCCAGTGTGCTAAGCGCGCGTGCTTTGCGATGCGATGAGGCGTATTATTTCGCTTGATAGCTGGAACGGACGCACACATCGCGACCCTCCACCACCGTGTCGCGGCCTATGAGCACATTTCTACGCTGCCCTTGTTGTCCATCCACAGAAATTGCCGATACTTAGGTGATAAGGCAACACGTACTTCGGTGTACTCTACATGTGTTTATTTCAGCATAATTTACTCATTCAAGCGAGGTACGCATGCCCAGCGGAGGTTTAAAAAGTCGCGAATGACATGTGGCTAATTCCAGCGCACTTGAAAACTGCAGCCCGGCAACTATGCGCCTAGCAACGAAACACGCGTAAACGTCGCAATGGCGGGCACCGCAGGCGGTGCGGTTCAGTTTTCGGTGAGTATACGATTTCCTATTACGCTTATCCCTCGCGATCGATTTGCACGTCCTTATTACAGGGAGCGGAACTACCTGAAACCAACTTACTAACACCGCTTGAACTGCTGTCGCGCCCTGCGAGTTCGGATTCTTGTAACCGTCACGTGCAGTCCGTAAAGACAACCGCTGACAAACTTTGCCTGTGTTATCCTACGAGTAATTGCGTCGCGGAGAGGCGTTGGTTATGCATAAAACTCTCTACCGCGACACAGCGTCTGATCGAATCCCGGTCTATTCAAACCTGCCGCTGGATTCCGAAAAAAGAGGCTACCTGTGGACGCAGCTTCGAGCAACACATTTCATTGGCCGTTACCCGCCTCTGACGGGGTTTCCGGCTTTG
Source organism: Rhipicephalus sanguineus (assembly GCF_013339695.2). Lineage (NCBI taxonomy): Eukaryota > Metazoa > Arthropoda > Arachnida > Ixodida > Ixodidae > Rhipicephalus > Rhipicephalus sanguineus. The sequence goes on along the minus strand of NC_051179.1, from coordinate 107,476,753 downwards.
CTTACGGCAGGCAACAAATTTGGTGCGTTCCGCCTACGCTACTGCCGTTATGTTTTGGTGACACCCAGGCGTGCTCAAAGGGTGCTCGCCATGGGATGGAGGAACGCCCTGCAGATATTTTCGAACGATTCTTCGCCGCCTCTGTTGTACCAGCAACAGGTATTGTCACGCTCGGCAATGCGCTTGTTCCCATTCGTTCGTTCCGAGCAGCATTTGTGTGAGCTTTAGCGAATAGCCGTAGACTGGCGGTCGCGCGCCTGTTACGACTGAACCCCTTGTAGCACGAACTTTTGCTCTAGAATAGGCGTTTACTGACCGTTGACCCTTCGCTAGTCCAGTGTTCGAAGCTGCATGAGCTGTCGCAACCCGGAATTTAAGTGCCGTTGTAATGTTTCGCATTGAGTCTAAAATTTAGGACGCCAGCAGCACGTGCCCGATGTGATAGTTTCGTTCCGTGCCGTGTAATTTTTGCAGTGCATTTACTGCTACGCCTCTCCTAGAAAAAGAAAATCAATAAAGATCAAACAAGCATTGACACGTTTTACGTAATTTACGTATAGTTTTGTTTTTGGCACAGCATAACAAGTTTTCGTTTGAGAGCGCGTTTGTTTGACATTCCGTATCTGTTGAGCAACCATTACAAATGGGGACAGTAGCTCTTTGAATATTAAATTGTTCTGTGATGTTACTACTTTAACGGCACTGACAGCTAGATTGTGGGGGTGTCGTTCTGGTTCACGAAGTCAACTTATCGTGCTGTCTCGGAATTAAAGGGTAATCTAAAGCGGTATAGGACAAATTGTTATAGAAATGCGACTCTGAGAAGCCCGGGGCGGTGTCCCCTGGCCGTAATTACTTTCAGAATTACTCCAGCTGACGCCGCGTGCAGTCTGCCGGAATATTCCTCGCATTATGCTTTCGTGCGAGCTTTTAAAAAATGATTCCTGCAAGTTGTGCACATGCAGTCGGCGCGTTCTTCGAGCGCAGCTCACATTGCTAACTGGGTCGCGGAGTTGATTCTGGTCGCAGCTGTGGTAGGGTGTAATGAGGCACGTGACCTCTGAGTTGCGCGCGCTGTCGAGAACGGCGCGTATTTCCTAACCCTTCACTTTATCGTTCGTTTGCTTATCATCCGTAATCGTGTCATGGTTTTGTCACATGAGACCCCAATGTTCAATTCAGTTCCTAACCACTTAACCGTTTTGATATTTTGAGAAGTTTTTTCTCTTTAACGTGATTTTTTAAAAAGTTGAAGTCAGATTAGCTTAATGAGATTTACTGTTAATTACTCATGAAAATAAGGCCGGCCTACTTGATAATAATTTATAAAAACAAGAACAAGAATGCAGGTAGAAATTTTCACCGTTTTGAGAACAGTCTCATGATTCTGACAATTTTAATCGTTCTGACAACAAAAAAAAGCTTTTCCGTCAAGCGGGCTAGCTACATTAGTCAAAAATGGTTTGAGAACAGTTCGATAAGGATGAGCTGTGGACATTTGAAATAGGGAGCAGGTTAAAGGGAGTGACAACTGCCCAGAACGTTTGATTAGATCCTGGTGGAAGTGAAAAGACTGTGAATTGCAGTGATAGATTCAAGCATCCTTTTCGCAATTTGAGTAGAATTTATGTTTTTGAATCGCACTTAAAAGTCACAAAAACATCGGTATGTCTTGCAGCCTCACGAAATAGCCTTGGCGCTGAACTATGAAGCTGTTCCGTGTTCCGCATGTAGTTTGAGGCTTTTATGTGCTCCATAATTATCACCTAAAATTAGAGTATGTGTGTTATTATTCATACCTGCTCTATTCTGTGCTGCTGACAACGTAAAAGGAGTTGACACTAAGAGATGTGGCGCTTCCTTTGTGGCAAGTAGTGGAACATGTCGAGCCGCAGTGCACAAACATGAACCACTGTAGCGCTCACCTCCCACTGTTTGCAGCATGTGTTGTGTGTGCGACTTCGTGCCGCACGTAAAAAGAAGTTCTGACTATACAAATGTTTCGGGGCCTTTGCTACGTTACCATTCCGTGATTGCATGCTCTGACTGGTAGGCTTTCTGTTGCACTAAAGAAAACAAGTGCTTCGAAAATTGGTTGTCGGTCCCTTTGACTGAGCTAGGTGGCAAAGCACACTTGGTGTTGGTAGTTGGGCTTTGTGCTCTATCTAGCCTGCAGTTCTTGTGTCTTGTGATGTACCAATTTTCAAGCCTATTAAAAGGACTGAGCGCTGGGTGAATTGGTGCTCCATTACTACGAAAAACTGTGCAAACTAAACGGACAGGGAAGACACACACACAATTTTATTGCTGTTTCTATCCTTCCTGGGCACAAAAAAGAGAAAGAGAGAGAAAAAAAGAAAAAAAAACTAAAACAAAAACACCATATAAAGCAGTTTTTGACTGTACGCAGTCAGGGACACGAGACATTGTACTGGGAAAGGTACGACCTAGAGTGCAGAGCAACTCTGCTGAAAAGTGTTGCAGCGGTAACAGCTGTAGCTGACTTGCACTCATGTTTTCGTCAGTGAAGTGTTCACTGGCAGAGTGTGTTTCACAAACTGTTCTTACAATGACCTACAGGGAGTAGCACCAAGTTTGTAACATGTTAGCATGCCTCATAGGTTGCCTCTTACAGCATACTAGTCGGGAAGAGCTGCAGAGAAAAAAAAAACATTGATTGGCACTCACTGCCGACATAATTGGCCAGCCAAGGTGTTGAACACCATGGAATATGGTATTGCAAAATCAGCTCAGTGTCTTGGTGGCGTTCGTGCCTCTGCTCGGATTCTTGGGCACGAACTGCTGGGTTTTGCATAGCTCGGCACGTGCACCTCGCAAACCTACTTTAGCGACAATTGTGTTCCTACATTAATTGACCGTAAGCATAAAGGTAGGCTGTTCCCACCTGGCTGCCAATCAAAAATATTTAAGAAAGGGGCCAAGAAGACCTTATACATTAGGCATGACTAGGGTTTTGGAATGTGCAGAGATTGTGGTTCTTTAACTGCAGAGGTTCTTCAACTGGAATGTGCAGAGATTGTGGTTCTTTCAACTAATTACGTTATGTTCTTTTGCCACTCCAACATTGTTTGCAGGTATGCTTCGGTACGTTGACTGCACGTTGCCATTATGTTACGAATAAGGCTTTTTGGTGCTCATAGTGCTTTTCATCAATGTCTTTTTCATGGCACCTCTTGGTGCTGACAGTATCCTCTGCACAATCCATGTGTTATGTTTATTGGAGTCAAGTGCTGTGAGAAATTCTTGCATCAAAATGAATTGCATTAGTTGTAGCGCAAGCTTCCAAGCAGTGTGGCGCACCACGTGCCATATGGAGATCTTATACCTACCTGAGAGGCAGTGAAACATTGCAAAACACAGTGGCTATGCTAACAGAATGCAAAAGAATTAGTTATGAGAGCTCATATTAATGATATGCCTACGAACACGCAGTGCTACTTATAGTCACAGCAACACCAAGGTGTAACGGCAGTACACCCCAGTCTTACTAGTCTATGTTTTATAAGATTTTAAAATCTAGAAAGGCAGTGCAGCACATAGCAAACATGGAGCAGAGTTTGAAATATTCACTGCCTCACCTCCAGCAGACTAGCGTTAAAATATGGGATGTTCAAGAAACGCCACCATGGTCGCTAGCCCATAAAAAATGAATTTCGCATCATTAATGACAAAATACGCCATAGTTTCCTTTACCAAACATGCTGTCACGTCCACTTTATTTTTTTTTCTTTTTCTGGAAGTGTGCCCTTCTTGCATAGATGGCACTAACCTCCATAAATGGCTCATGACCCTTTATTTTTTAATCGCGTGGGCTTTTATGAAGGCTTTGCGTCTACGTTTACATTGTGCTAGATTACCGGCCATGGTGGCCACATTTCAACAAGGGTGAATATGTAAGAACTTGTAATATGTAAGAACTGTGTGTGCTTGGAATCATGTGCATGTCAAAGAACCCCAAGCGGTCAGAATTAATCCAAAGTCCCTGCACTACAGTATGTCTCAAAATTGTATTGTAGTATCATTAAGTAAAACACAAAAGTTGATTTTTTTTAGCTCAAGCTTCATGGGAAACATGAATTGTTTATACGAGCACTGAACCTCTGAAATGCAGTGTATCAATTCCATGTTTGAGGTTTTTGGAAACAAACAAAGCATATTGTGAGCACAATATTCACAACCTTCTTCACGTGTACATAATCATCACTGTGAGTGTCTTCTACGTTCAAAGGGTCGGTCAGGTGGCTCTGCTGAATAAAAGGCGTCAAGACCACAATATTCACAATATTACTATTGTTTTTTCAAGGCGAAAGCCTTAAATGCCTTATCAAATGTGAAAATTGACCGTCGGTAGCGTCAACACCAGTGATGCAAAAAATTGTTGTCATGTGGTGACATCATAACAAAGTCACTGTGGCATCATCATGTGACATCACATGACGTGATGTCACATGATGCCGTTGTAATGCCCTCCTTTGGGCGGTGAGCAAACCGGAGAGCATGCAACTGCAAGAGAAGAAAATAAAGACAGCGCTTGGCTGCGGCACCTGTAGTGACAGCTCGCATTTCCTGCTGTCGTCGATTCTGGTTCAGCCGTCTCGTTCCTTCGCTCCTGTGGCATAAGCCTACACATTCACCACATGACATCGTTGCCTGTTCAAAGGTGGGCCGATCACTGGATGGATGGAAACAACTTTTTGGATGGAAACAACTTCTTTGATGGAAACAACTTATTTGGTTGGAAACGAAGGCCGGTCACTGAGGCAGTGCAGAACTAGGTGAAGTTCAGAAAGCTTGCCATGACTCCGATCTTGGAGGCATTGAAAAACCATGTTAGGTGCAGAAAGCTTTCATGGGGGTGGAGGGGAAGGATCAATACATCAACTAAGAAGAAAATGAAGATAGCTTTTGTTTTCGAGTCGTCTTAGGCAAATGCATAAGAGACCCTGTGAGTTTTTTTTGTGTGTCCCTTTTGCACAGCATCCCCACTTGGTGTGGGAGGGATTGCCTCAAAGTTGTGTTTACTTGCTTGCTTCCAGGGCTGCCTAGTGGCTGCGTTGGATACGTACCCGTTGGACAAGCGGTGCCACGAATTGAGCCGCCTGTTCCACGAGTTGCCCTTTAAGGTGAGTGAGTCTGTCAGTGAATGTGACGTGTGAAGTGGCTAAAAGTATCACGTTGATAATGGCATGCTATGTTAAGACTGGTACAGTGAAAGGTTGTCATTTCGGATTTCACGGGACCGGAAAAAATGTCCGAATTAACGGAATGCCGAATTATCGAAAGTATTATGAAAGCAATAAACAAATGTCAGTTACATCAATACACCTTCATTTTCTTGATGAATACGTTAATCCCGTACTTTTCTTGCATAAGAGCAGTGTAAAAGCCTTGATTTTCGTCATCCTGCGACTTCGTTCTCAATGCGACCACGGCGCCAGAGTCCCGTGTTTAATAGCCCGAAACGTGCTGTGCACCCCACCCTTATTTGTTACGTACCGCCACCACCACCATGCACACGTGACAATAGCTCTTTCGCAGGTAAAATGGCCGGCGACTGACAGTTCGTCCGTCACAAGGTAGCAGATGAGTTTTATGCGAGCATACCAACCGCGGGTGGAAGCTCTTCATCTTCAACAGATTCAACACTCCATTAAACAATGCATATGCCAGCCGGGACCAGGGAACACGTCCGAATTATCCGATTTTCTGAATTAATGAGGGTCAAATTAACGAACTTTTCCTGCATAGCACCACCACCTCGCCAGGGTCAGGAGATGCATGCTCTCTCAAATGTTTCCATCGCAGCACCACCTGTCTTAAGATATAACAGAAGTTTAATTTAGGCTAACTGCAGCAACCAATTTTGGGCCTTTCTGCAGCCATGCTGTTAGAAATTCTTCCATGACAGCTCTTGTTGCCCGAGTCGGTATCACAGTTCATCTTAGCATAAATGATGCTATGCTAGATGAGCGAGACTAGAGGAATTTTTTTAGAGGGGCTCGTTTCTTTGATAGACCACCGAATGAATTGAACAGACAATTGGGCCAAGGAAAGCATAGGGGACGTAAATTATTGTCTTTAAGTGTAGTGTAGTAATTATTACTAGAGTGTTCCACACTCCCTGCCTTGGCCATGAGTGGTGCTGGCTAACACCCCCAGGGATTACACATACAGAAATAACCAACGAAGGGAACGGGGAAGCGCCTTCCGTTGTAGCTCATTTGGTAGGGCATCGGACACGTAATGCGAAGGTTGTGGGTTTCGATCCCACCGACGGAAAAGGGTGATTTTTCGTCCACTTTAAACCTTTCAATTTACATAGTAATTACTTCACTACAGTTAAAGACAACAGTTAATGTCCCCCTATTCTTTCCTTGGCCTGGTTGTTTGTTGGATTCATTTGGCTGTGCTAAATGAAATATAGAAGTAGAAGGTAGGAGGTGCTTATACAGTCTTACTTTCTACTTCTGTGTGTTGTCCAGTACAGTGCCATTTTTACTAGGATGAACCCACGAATACTTACATGGCGCTGTTTGGCCGCACCTGACCCTCGTGTCATTAAACACAATTTATCGTTAATGTATCTGTCAAGCATACACATAACTTTTACATCCTTGTTGATAGTAGCATTTGGCCTGCTCATTTATTCACCGTTTGTACAGAATCCTCACTGTGGGCAAAGTTCAGGAAAATCATGATAGTTTTGCCTTGCAGTGCATCACCATGTCCGAAGTTGTGGTGCTTGTAATTTGCAGTTTTTGTGTTACGCGGCGACACTTGTCATCTCATTTGAATCGAGTGGGCCAAGTAAAAACTCTCAGATAAACTCATGCATTTACATTGATGTTTAAAGTTGGGCCAGTTGGTTATGACATTGCAAATGGTGGCTAGTTGCCTAGTTCTCAACTAGGCAACTAGGTTCGCCTAGTTGAGAACTTGTGTTGATGGGATGGCACTGTAAAAAAAAAAAATTTTTTTTTGCATAGTAAGCAGAACATACCTTCTTTTCAGTACGTTTCAGCTGGTTCGCATTTGCCTAACGACTCAAGTGCTGCAACCACGCGTTGCATCGAACTACCAGACTGACTATTTTTCGTTCGGGAATGAGATCTCCATTTTTATGCATTACAGGAACTGCAGCACTACTTGCCGACGGTGTTGGAGCATGTGTTTGGCTTTGGTGTCAATGTTGGCTGGGGCCTGCAGAACATCACTCACGGTCAGCCGGGATTCGATGCTGTTCGCCGCTTCCTCAGTCCTGAAGGCCCACTGCTGCTGCTCGTCTATCGGCTACTGTCGGACGCAAGTGTCAACTACGAATTTCCGGTGTCCTGCTTGCCTGTGAGTGTTGCCTACTGAGTTGCCCGTTCCTGTACACATGAGGGGGATGCCTGCTTTGAAGGATATTGCTGGTGATGTTGATGTTGATGTTGATGTTAAGCTAGGAAAAGATCAAAAGGCTTTCCTTTCTATTTGAGACAGTGCGGTTCTGTAATCGACAGTTTTGTGTGACAATTTGTCGAAGGTGTGCACATGAAATGTAACTAGATTTTCAGCACAGGCAACCGATCCAATTTCTGCATGTGGCTCACTAGCCAGATTTGAATTGAGGTGCTATTTGTTGGTGAATTGAGATTTTAACACAAATTTAGTTGCGCTAATAATTATTTAAATAGGATATAGAGTTCTTGGGTACCATGGCTTCACTGTTATCCTCTGACAACTCGTAATCAACACCAACATTGGAATTCGTAACTGGTTCTTGAAATCCTGCATAACCCGCCATCGTGGTCACGGTGCTTGACTGCTGGCCCGATGGTCGTGGAGTCGAATCCCGCTCATGGTGGCTGCATTGCGATGGAGGCGAAGTGCTAGAGGCCCGTGTACTTTAATTTAGGTGCACATTAAGGACACCAGATCGTCGAAATTTCCGGAGCCCCCTACTACGGCGTCCCTGATAACCACAACGTGGTTTTGGAACGTGACCCCCCCAACAATTACAGTAGACTCTCAGTAAACGGAAATCTGTTAAACGGAACTGCTGCTTAAATGGAACAACTGAATCTGATATGATTGGTTTCGTACATGAATTCTGCACCCCTGTTCATCTCTCAGTAAACGGAACTCCTGTTAAATGGAACACATTTTCCTGGTCCCTTCAGGTTCCGTTTAACGAGAGTCTACTGTATAGTATTATTATTGAAATCCTGCATCACTAAAGAAAAGCGTGGCCTTTTTGCAGCGGTCCTCCATTTAGAAAAACGAGAAGTCTGAACAGTATCAACAATTGATAAAATTTGTTGTAACAAAACAGAACATGCCATAAAACTTTTTTAAAGCACGATTTTATGTATATGGCATAACACAATAGAGATGTCTAATCTTCACATATTCTCTTTGTCTCGGTTGGAAGCATGTATCAGTAGCCAGACAAGAACAAACCCCCTGTATCTGCTTATGTAGGTGATATGCGGTGGCACTGTTGACAGTAGTTTGAGTCGCAAGCTTTTCTTCCAGTTTATAGAAATGAAATAAATACATTAGACTCTCATAAATTTGTAACCTGAAGGGACCAGGAAAATATGTTCCGTTTAACAGGTGTGTCGTTTACTGAGAGATGAACAGGGGTGCAGAATTCATGTATGAAACCAATCATATTGGAGGCAGTTGTTGCACTTAAAGGGGTCGTGAAAAGAAAATAAAGCTGCCCGGTTGTAATTTTCCCTCTTCAATAAGGATTAGATGTGCCGATTCCAAAATATTTCGGCGCAATATTCAGTCTACAATTAATGACACCCGTTTGAAATCGCAGCTTTTTTTTGTGCTCCTAAGCGATCATGCGACACCACCGGCCGCCGTAGGCTCTAATGTGACGTCAGGTTACGACAAGTTGTGAACGCGGCGTTATCTCCCTTTTGTCCTAAAATATTAGATTTATAGGAATTCAGGAAAGAAAACAATAACACAGCAGTTCTTGCGCTCTGACTTGTATACTGTGCTTGTACAGCACGTGATCTACTTGGTTCCGCTTTCAAGCACATCCGGCTCCATGCTCCGCCGCGTGCAATTCCATGTTGTCTTCGCTCGCACGGTGCAGTCAGTGTCCAAGTTTTTTCGTGCTGATTGTGTGAAGCCGTGTTTTACGGCTTTTTCGGTTGCTTAGGCCTCGCTATGCTGACCGTATGCGTCGTCAGACAGTGCCGTACAACTTATCAAAGTGGAAACGACGTTCGCTTTCACAAGCTGCCCAGCGAGCCACAGCGCAGAGCAGTGTGGCTTCGAGCCATCAATCGCGATGACCCCGATGATGTGCGAACACAAATTGGTTTCGTTTGTTCCGACCACTTTCTGCCGGAAGACTATGAAACCAACCTCAAGATCCTTCGAAGTCTCGGTTCTGACACGAAAAACGCTCGTCTCAAACGTGACGCCGTCCCGACGCAGAACCTCTCGCTCGGCGCACCACCAAGAAAGCGGGGGGAGATCTGAGGCACGTTTGTACAGTAAAAGCTCGTTAATTCGGATTTCTAGGGACCGGAAAAAATGTCCGAATTAACCGAATGTCCGAATTATCGAATGGTCGAAATAAACACAATAAATGCAAGAGTTTTTTCAACATACCTTTACTTTACAAGGTAATCGCGGATGCGTCTCTGTTTTCGAGCAGAAATTCGCGCGGACACAATTTTTCTGAGCCCTTCAAGGTGCTCAGCAGCTCGCATGCTGTCTGCAGTGACAAAACAAAATTCTTTAAGGACGACGAGGGCCTCCGCAGCTTCCTTCACAGTACGAGGGGGCCTGCGTGGCTCATAGTGTGGCTGCTCCTCTTCAGGCTCTTCGTTCTCGGATTCGTCGCCATGCATCACTTCCTTGACGATTTGCTCATCAGTCAGAGAGCCGGCAGTGGCAACGCCATCAATGCCGATATAATTGTCGAGTGTCACTGCATCAGGCATAACACTTCCGAAGTCCTGCCCATCATCGGCACCGTCGTTCGGCGACACTTCGGCCACTGCGGCATCGCTGGAGTCGGGTACAACAAAGCCACTGTGCCTGAAACAGCTGGCAATGGCGTGCGCAGGCGTGCTCTGCCACACATACGCGAAGAATGCTAACTGCGCTCAGGAGACTCACGTCATATTGTTTGCCGACGTCATGGCACAGGAGCATCTTCTTGTCGGGAGAGCCCATTTTTCAGGGCACGCAAAATTTCTACTTTAGTGGTGAAGTCCTTGGCCTCGTACTTGGGCTGCTTCCCCGGCGTTGCCATCGGCGGAGAGTGCGTTCACACGAGAAGTCAGCACAAAAGCACCAACAACGATCAAGCTAAAGGAGCCGTACTGAATCGTTCCTCGATAAAACGGCGTTCAACGATGCAGCACACCAACGGGAACAACAAAAATGACACCGCGCCATACCCACACATACCCACACGCTATCACACGTGAAGAAAAGGCGTTCAACTAGGCTCAAGTCAAGCCAAGCCGATAATTGATGTCCATGGCGATGCAGCATTTGAGCTTCACTTTTGTTCCGAATGGTTCTTTTTTCGTTTTCGAGCCTCGCCAGCGGCCCGAAAGTCGCCGAATTATCCGATTTGCGGTCAATAATGTCCGAAATAACGAGCGCCCAGTCTCATAGAGTGATGCATATATTTACAGGGACCAGATGACGTGTCCGAATTAACCGATTTTCCGAATTAACGAGAGTCGAATTAACGAGCTTTTACTGTAGTATGAAAATTGTTATAGTTACCACACGCACGCTTCCAAGCACGCGCATAGCTCGCACGCGCCTCGCGAGGAATGGAGTCAACGCTCCGCGCTTGCCGACGCGCGCCGTCAAAGCAGGCCGGCGTACGGCTCAAAGCCCAAGAGCCGACTCCGCTCGAGCAGACGACGCTGTAGTGCAGGAAGGTCGGTTATGTTGAAACGGCGTGGTTTGTATGCGCGACGTTATGGTGACGTCGTACAGCGCCGCAATCACGTGCCGCATCGAAACAGCATGATTCTACCATGGATTCTACGAACCTCGGTCAACTATAGCTAAGGAAACATCGCTGTCGTCGCCATGTTTTGTCGACAACGGAGACTTTTCATTGGCTACTTAATGTGACAGCTGCGCAGTTGAGGGGAACGTGAGCAGGGAAACCGAAATTGCGTTTTTATAGTTATTAAATGAACGGTTACGATGAAACGACTGAATGTTTATTATTGAATGGATGGCCAGGATTACGAATACACACGCAGTTGAAAATTTTCGGAAAACGTTTCACGACCCCTTTAAGCAGCAATTTCGTTAAAAGAGATTTACGTTTACTGAGAGGCTTCTGTACATGCGGATAAGAAGAGTTAACAATGAACTTTTTTGTTGCGCTGCACAGTTATGAATTCCATATTTCATGTGAACTTTTTTTTACGTCCTTAGCTTGCAGAACAAGCCAACAGCTATTACGAACTAGGTGACGCCACTTCTCAGGGGCCGTACGTGGGCGAGCGCAACGTCGGTTAGAGACGCTCTGGGGCACGCATATTGGGGCATCGTGTTGTGCACTTTCTATATCTTAATTTTGTATTTTGCATGTGCCTTGCACTACTGTCTGATTTACTGCTCTTATTGCCCTTTGGCATGTGACAAATGTGAGTGATGGTCAAGGTGGCAGATGTAAACTTCATCATGTTGGCGCTCTTTTTTAAAGACTGCCTGAACCATTCATTGCAGTTGGTATTAAAAACGCCTTGCAATGTGTTTGACGCCTCCTAGAAATATACATTCGAAATAATCTTTCACTACGATGTAATAGGAGTTAAAGATATTGCGAACGCCATATTTCCCTTTTGCGTTCTTCCTCACTGCCCTTAGTTAAGAGAGAATGCAAAATATTTTCCTTTCGCATTCTCTCTTATCCCTTTCCCTACCATGAAAAAAGAAAATTGTACTAAATTTACCGGAAATGTTTTTCGCTCAAATTGTAGAGCTTTTTTTTTCCTGAATAAAGTCGTACTATTATCTCAATTCAATGTGGTTCGTTTATTTCAATAATTGCATTAAAAAGATAGCTCGAAGATGGCTTTACTGCATGGCAATACAATGAAAGATGACAATAAAATGAAAGCCAAGACACAAATGGCACAATGTGGACAAGTGTGGCCATTTAGCGTCAAGAAACACAACTATGACGAGTATAGTTGCCATTGGTTCCATGTGAGACTAATTTTTGTTGATGACGAGTATAGTCGTCAGTCATTTTTGGTACAAAATTTCATGACAAGTATACTTGTCAACGAAAGGGAAAGGGTTAATGCCCTTTGCCCTCCCAAGGCAGTCACTCTACCATCTGAACTAACCATGAGGGTAGCAGATCACAGCATGAGCGTGAATTAATTGAAAATTCGAAGTGCGTGGGCTGGATAGGCCAAATCAGTGCCGCAGAACCCCACCAGGTGGGGGAATGTTTATGAGAGGAAGAAAATAATTTTGTCTACCCATTTGCACAGTCAACATCAAACATTTAGAGACCACAGGTCGCAATGAAAAGCTGAATGTTCCCGGTGCTTCGGCAGGCGTTCTTGAATTTAGATTTCTGGCCTGTTCTAAAATATGCTAACATGTACTGTGCAGTTCAACCTAATACAGTCATGAATTGTTGGGAAAATTAAAGTTTTCTCAGACCTAGTGGCCTCTAAACATTTGACACCAACCATACCGAGAAGCTACAAAGCGTTCTTTCTGTGGAATCCGTATGAATTTCCTTTGTAGCTTCATGCTACAAGCAGGTAGTAGGTGACAATTTTGCTTTTTCATAGATTGTGTTTGTGTGCCGCATCAAATTGTATACAGTGGACTCTCAGTAGATGGAGATCTCTAATGGAATTGCTGCTTAAATGGAACGACTGTTTCTAATATCATTGGTTTCGTACCTGAGTGCTTCAACCCAGTTCATCTCTCAGTGAACCGAACTCCTGTTAAACGGAACATATTTTCCTTGTCCCTCCAGGTTCCGTTTAATGAGTGTCTACTTGTACTCAATAGTGTGGTTACTTTCATTTGTGCATTTCATTATTGTTTGCTTGGCAAATTGTCTCTAGTTGGGCTTTGACATTGTGAGAAGACCTTCGCGACTCTCTGACTCTCTATATAGCATTGCCATTCTTGACTGTATTATGTGTTTCTCTCTCCCCTCTTACAACCACCGCCAGCTGGACACTCGGCGTACCCTGAGCATGGGCGGTGTGCCCCCTTTCTGCTCTGGAAGGATACCATCACTAGGAGCTCTCGGACCACAGGGACCCACTGTCCTGCAAATCAGTATCCTTTGCGTTTCATTTTATGCTTAGCGTGCTTGGTTTTATTGCATATGTTTAGACATATCTCTTAAAGTGTCCTGAATCGCCCATCTGGCTTGGTGTAAAAACCGATTCTGCGAACAGTAAACATTGCTATGATCAGCTCGGCCAATTTTGTGGTTGTGTGCAGCACATAGAGTTTACAAGTGGAGCGCAAAGTTGCCGCTTTCTCAAGTGCCTTAAATTCATACAGAGCCCTGTCCTCACTCCCTTTGAAGCTGCCAGCGGCTGCTAGATTTTGTCATTTGCAGATTGCTGCTATTGGCTGGTTGCTGACGGAGGTCAACGGCGGCATTTGGATCAGATGCACTTCTTACCACGGGGTGCCGCCGCATGCCGGCACCGTGCTCTGTAGTGTCCTAAAATTACGCAGTGGCAACACTACTGCTGCACCTAACAGCTACATTTTACCAGTACAGTGCAGTCCACTTATAACGATATCGAGAAAAACGAAAAATATGATCGTTATAACCGGTGATCGCTATATCTGGACTGCCGTAAAAAAAAAACAAAAAAACGCGGGACGTATCTCTGTAGCTCCGATCCCGAATTTACCACTTGCACTAAAGAATAGATGTTCTAGAAAGCAGGATGTCAAAAACAAAGTTTTATTTGAAGCTCCAACGAGAGTGTCAAGCTTTAGGCGCACCTAAATAGTCTCAACATGGTCTAAAGAGTCTTGAAGTATCCGTGCGCCATTGCATGATGTACTCGACCCATCGTTATAACCGATATATCGTTATATGTGGTATCGTTATAAGTGGACTGCACTGTACAGTGAAAGCTCGGTATAACGAACTTCAGGGGACCGCGGAAAAAGGTTCGTTATTCTCAAAGGTCGTTATAGTGAAAGCCCAAAAATTTACCATAACAATAGAATTTCAGTAACGCAAACGTCCTACCTTTGCAACTGTACGTCCTTGAACTCGTTTCTCACAACAATGCACACGGAACGTCAGACAAGGCACGTTTATTTGAAATAGTCCGTGATCGTTTTTTGACGGGTGCAGCACAAACTCTGCGTCACGAACGATTCTAGACCGTCCGCATTTTTATGCGCCGCTTCGGTTGCTGTTCCGCTTTTTTCTATGAATATGCGGAGTTTCCTCAAGTAGTCCAACGCATCTGTAGCCGACACGGACTCGTCGCGATCTTCGGGTGCTACCGTGACATCGTCGTCCATGTCATCGCTGCAATCCTTTAAGGCCCAACTGCATGCACGCGAGTTTTGAGCGACGGCCGACAGGATTTGCTGTCGCGGAGGGCGATTCATCGCCGTCACTTGTCGCAGGGTGCAATCGCGAAACGATGCTATTTCCGATTCCACACGGCTGGCTGATAACGCGGACGGACCGTCGTTCTGACCACTGGCCAAGCGCGAAAAGCACGAAAGGCATTGGAATCTGAAATAGAATCGTTCCGCGATAGCACCCCAGGTTTCTGGAAAGCCAGAAAACATCGCTTGTCGCCCGGAAGTGAGCATGACGATATCCGACAACATGGCAGCATCTCTGACCCTCGCTTCGGTTGCAATTTGCTCGTGATGCTTCCAATCGGCGTGTACTTCAAGGAATGCAAGTTATAGACTACCTTCTTTACAGCCCCATCTCACGCGGAGAGCGAGGCAGCGGCCGTATTTTGTCGTTAATTATGATCGACGGTTCGTTTTGATGTTTCGGTGGTAGCTTGCTGCAATGTCAACATCGTCGTCGTGTGAGGTAGCCCTTCTCCCTGCGAAGCAACGATGTGAGGCGCTGCGGCTTTTCTTAAACGTTCTATGACAGCAAGAGGCAACGTTGTCGAGATGCGCCTCGTGGACTAACCCCAACATAACGCAGTTTGCAAAGTGCGACGTAGCGTAGGCAGCGTACGCTTCCGGGCGCCCCATGGGATCACAGCAGATACTACTGCCGCGGTTAAACATAAGATTGCGAAAAAAATTCGGCAGATCCCACGCACTGTGGGAATCGATGTAATGCGAAGCAGCCAGCAAAGACCTGCATACATCGCCTTGTTTGTCTTTGAGCCAAATGAAATCATTCATGCCATGGCATCTAGCCCACCATATATCGCATGTTTGCCATGCACGCATGCATGCACAATCTAGTGTACACCATGCCAATGAAACGCATATTCTGGTATATAAATGCATGACCTGTCGTTTATGTTCATCACGCACTCGTGTCATGCCATACCAATTTTGGTATATATCACGTTAACAAAACGGCCGGAAGCGCACCATGACAGTGACATGTAAATCATACCGTACATGACATGCATAACATGATTCGCATGTTAAGACCTCTCATTTATGTTCGTCATACAGTCACATCGCGCAATACCAATTTTGGTGTATATCAAAGGAGCGAAATGGCCGCGAGTGCACCATGAGTAGAGCATGTAAATCATGCCATACATGACATGAATATTATGATTTTTCATGTTACCACCTGTCACTAATGTTCATCATACAGTCTCATCGCGCAATACCAGTTTTGGTGTGTATCAAGCTATCGAAACGGCCGCGAATGCACCATGAGCGTGGCATGTAAGTCATGACATACATGGCATGCATGTCATAGTTTTCATGTTATCACCTGTTATTCATGTTCTTCATACAGTCACATCGCGCAATACCAATTTTGGTGCATATCAATCTAGCGAAACGGCCACGAGTGCGCCATGAGCATGGCATGTAAATCATGTCGTACATTTCATGCATGTCATGATTATCATGTTACCACCTTTCATTTACGTTCGTCATACAGTGGCGTCGCGCAATACCAATTTTGCTGTATACCAAGCTAGCGAAACGGCCGGGAATGCACAATGAGCGCAGCATGTAAATCATGACATACATAACCTGCATGTCATGATTTCCATGTTACCACCTCTCATTTACGTTCGTCATGCAGTCGCGTTGCGCAATACCATTTTGGTGTATGTCAAGCAAGCGAAACGGCACGAGTGCGTCATGAGCATGATATGTAAATCATGTCGTGCATGTCATGCATGTCATGATTTTCATGTTACTACGTCTCATTTACCTTCGTCATACAGTCGCTTCGCGCAATACAAATTTTGGTGTACATCGAGCTAGCGAAGCGGCCGCGAATGCATCATGAGCGTGGCAATTAAGTCATGACATACATGACATGCATGTCATGGTTTTCATCTTACCAACTGTCATTCATGTTCTTCATACAGTCACATCGCGCAATACCAATTTTGCTGTATATCAATCTACTGAAACTGCCGCTAGCGCATCATGAGCGTGGCATGTAAATCAGGTCGTACATGACTTGCATGTCATGATTTTCATGCTACCACGTCTCACTTACGTTCTTCATACTGTCGTGTCGCGTAACACCAATTTTGGTGTATATCACGCAAGCGAAACGGAAGCGAATGCACCATGAGCGCGTCATGTAAATCATGACATACATGTCATGGATGTCATGGTTTTCATGCTACCACCTGTTATTCATGTTCTTCATAAAGTCACATCGCACAGTACCAATTTTGGTGTATATCAATCTAGCGAAACGGCCGCGAGTGCGCCATGAGCGTGGCATGTAAATCATGTCATACATGACATGCATATCATGATTTTCATGTTACCACGTGTCAGTTATGTTCGTCATACAGAAATGTCTCGTCATACCAGTTTTCGTATGTATCCCTTCATTTAAACGGCCGCGAGCGCCCCGAGACCATGTCATGTAAATCATGCTGCACATGACATGCGCGTCACGATTTGCATGTTAGGACCTGTCATTATGTTCGTCATGAACTCTTGTCACGCCGTACCAATTTTGGTATATATGAAATTAACGGAACGGCCGCAAGAGCCCAAAGGCCGTGGAATGTAAATCAGCTGTTCATGACATGCGTGTCACGATTTTCATGATATGACCTGTCATTTATGTTAGTGATAAGGCCATGTTATGACACACCAATTTTGGTACACATCCGATTAACAGAACGGCGAGGGAGCCCAAAGGCCGTGGAATGTAAATCATGCTGTTCATGACAAGCGTGTCATGATTTCCATGATATGACCTGTCATTTATGTTCGTAATAAGGCCATGTTATGACACACCAATTTTGGTATACATCCTATTAACGAAACGGCCAGGAGAGCACAAAGTCGTAGGCGGCTAGATAGATAGATAGATAGATAGATAGATAGATAGATAGATAGATAGATAGATAGATAGATAGATAGATAGATAGATAGATAGATAGATAGATAGATAGATAGATACACTCAAAGTCGCAGAAGTTCGCTAAGAAATGCTTCGCATTTAAAAGGAAGCCACGAAACGCTTTTATGGTATCTTTATCTCAAACAAGACAATAATAAGAAAGGGAAAATAGACAACCACCCGTTTGTAGCACAAAGCCACAAGGAAATCCATACGGATTTCTCAGAAATAAAGCCTCTTAGTTGCCGAAAAATTCGTCCTGGTCCGGGGATCGAACCCGGGACCAACGCCTATCCGGGGCGGTCGCTCTACCAATTGAGCTAACCAGGAGGCTAGCAATTGGCAGTGCGAGGGCGAATCCATCGACAACTTGAAGCAACTGGACACATATTGCAAATCAGTTCTGCGGAAACCCGCAAGGTGGCGGAAGGGTTAAGAAAGGGAAAATAGACAACCACCCGTTTGTAGCACAAAGCCACAAGGAAATCCATACGGATTTCCTTGTATCAATCCATACGGAAATCCGTATGGATTTCCTTGTGGCTTTGTGCTACAAACGGGTGGTTGTCTATTTTCCCTTTCTTAACCCTTCCGCCACCTTCCGGGTTTCCGCAGAACTGATTTGCAAGACAATAATAAATTTGGCATGTTGTCATTCATCTACTCTAATTCTTTTTCATAATTTGCCTGCGTGCGCGCAATAGTTTTCAATCGAGCAGCGCGACGGAGCCCGTTTGTCGCAGTCGCCTTCGCTCGAAAGTCGCGTGTTATGCATGCGGTTGGGCCTTTACAAAACCTGATGCGTTGGCGCCTCCGCAACGAAGGGAAAAAAAAAAAGTTTTCCGCCCGCGTCATTCTCCTCCCGTGCCATCTCAGGTTTTAGCGGGAGGGCGTCCGCTCTTCGCGCTGCGTCGTCTGCTACCTTACAGCTCTGACTGCCATGACCGATACACTGAAATCTAAGAATCCTCGCATTTGGGGATATAAGTTCGTAGTACTGAGGTGTTGTTACGATTACACGGGAATTAAATAACGATCATTATTCTGAAATGTTCGTTATTCTGAAGTTCGTAGTAGTGAAATATTTTTACATTGAAACTATAAGCAGTCGGCACGGGATTTCTTAAAAGTTCGTTAATTTGAAATGTTCGTTAATGTGGTGTTCGTTGTAACGAAGTTTGACTGTACTTACCTACGGAGCAGAAACCTGGAGGTTTACAAAGAAGATTCTACTTAAACTGAGGATTACAAAGCGAGCCATGGAAAGGAAAATGATAGGTGTAACCTTAAGGGACAAGAAGAGAGCAGAGTGGGTCAGGGAACAAACGGTTGTTAAGGACATCTCGGTCGAAATCAAGAAGAAATGGGCATGGGCAGGCAATGCAGCATGCAGGCAAGATAACCGCTGGTCATTAATAATAATCGAATGGATTCGAAGAGAAGGCAAGTGCGTGAGGGGGAGACAGAAAGTTAGGTGGGCAGATGAGATTAGAAACTTTGTGGGAATAACATGGCCGCGGCAGGCACAGGACCGGGTGGATTGTTAGTGGGCGAACGTGTTTCTTGACGTGTGCTTCTTTTTCCCCCACGTCATTCTTCCCTGCGTAGCTTCCAGCGCACTTGTCAGGACAGAAGCAGAAAGAAGGGCTCAAAGTGTACAACAAGTCCCTGCAACTCCTTCCGTACTTGACAGAAAAAGAAAGACCCCATACTTTTAAAATCTTGTTTCTTTTTAGTTTTGATGCTAAAACTTGTGGATTAGATGCAGTACAGGCTCGTTGATGTGTTGCCGATTTGTACTATTTGCCGGCACCAATGCTTGGAATTGGGAACATGAAAGGTGACTTAATATATTTTCGCTTCTTTTTCACCTGTCTATACATTCCCGGAAAACACGATTCGGCACTGATTTTCGGTTTATCGCCAAACTCAGATAGTATGTACGCTTTCTCACCGCTAAGTCCCATGTGCAAGAACAAGGTTATGAAGCACGCGGGATCAAGAGCAGTTGCAGCCAACTGTGGCAGTTTTTCCGCGGTACTCGCCCTCCCTTGTAACGAGGGAATGATGACGCGTTCTCTTCCCACACAAGCGAATCATCGCACTGACCGCTGGACATTGCATTCACAGCTATCGCCACCAACGTTATCACGATGAGCGTAATTCCTATAGCGTGCTTGCACTAATGCGGTTGGAAGTTTACTGCGTGCTCGAGGGCGATAACCGGAACGCACTAGCGTTCCTCTCCACCTCTTTTAGTGAGACCATTTCTAGCTTGCATTGCTTGCAGAAATGAAATAACTGGCTTTGTATCATTAGCTGCTGCCTGCTGTGTAGTTGATGGAGAGAGTGCAATTTTTGGCTGGATTGCCACAAATTTCCCGCTGTAAATTTCCCACTGCATTCAGTATACACCTATGCTTGGCTCGCATGTTCACAGCAGGCTTGACTACAAATAAGCTACGTTCTATGACTGTTTTTCAGAAATTGTTACAGTGCCCTTTTAAAAAGAGAGTGCTCTGGAAAGAACGTAGCACATATAAGAATGAAAAGATACATGCTGTTGCATTTACTAATGTTCATGCTGATTGAGCCTTTCTTTTCTGCTGGCGAGGAAAGTACTCGAAGAGTGTGAGTTGGTTGAAGGATGTGGTCACTTCTGTGGTTGGTTGCCTTGACCCTGGCGTGTCTCAAAGATGCCTTCGAGCTGTACATGTTCCATTTTGCCTACTACATCGTCAACCCGTCGCAGCCGGTAAGTCTTCGCTTTACATAGTTGGACATGTTTTGCTTTGAATGCCTAGTAGGACACTCCTTACTTGTTCTAAAATTACTGTCACTAATGTAGTTGGATTCGAATTAACCTCTTACCTTCCATAGATGAGTTCAGCAAATGGGCACATTTCGCATAGCCACTACCGTAAACTTTCCGAGTTCGCCTACATAAAATGTGCAAATTTTTGTTACGTGGCTGTTTCCTTTCCATTTGTCAGTCTCCTTTTCATGCATAGACAGCGGCTCTATGATGCCATGATATCATGCAAGGAAAAACTGACAGTAAGCTTTGCAGAGAAGACAACTTTCTCCTATATATAAATGCACACACACGCGCAGTAGAATATGATTCAAGTCTTGCGGGTCATAAAAATATTTTTATCACTGAATAACATGGAAACCTAGTGCGCAGGGAGGTTAATTAAGTCGGTCTGCAAATGATTCTTGGTACTTGCTTTACTGGCTCAATGCATTTGTACAAAATCATCAAAACCTTTTCAGGGCCCCTTAAACCCTTTCAGGGTCCTTTTCACCAATCCACAGGGCTGCAGCAGCATCATAGACCGCTCTGAATATGGCGCGTGCATGCGTGTGCTGTGTCCCGTGACAGCTATAGCCTCTTCCCAGTCTCGGTATGCTTTTTTACATGACACTAGTGTACTGTGGCCAAAGTGATTTCAGAGGTGTTCTGCATGCGATAGACCAACGCTAGAAAATTTTAGAACTGCTGTACTTTGTTATTAGTACTCTTGCTGTGGGATTGGGGATGTTTTTTTGGGGGGGAGATTTATGGCACTGCTTGTACAATCGAGAGGATTTCTCAAAATTCGGGAGTCTCTTGGGCAAATTCGGGAGTCTCCCGTCAGCCCTTCGGGAGTGGAGGGAGGGAGGGGAGTGTAAATCTTTTATAATCTTTTATAATCTTTTATAAAAGCGAAGGCACGCAAGCGTGCATGAGGGCCTCCAAGATTCGTGCGCACCATTATGTAGGTTACTGTGTGCTGCTGATGGGCGATGCTGACAACCAGCCAAACTGGGGGGCGGTGTGCATGCCCGTGCTCGAGTTTGCTGCGCCCATGCAGGACTGCTCTAACTGCCCTGGCCGCTCGGGCAGCACCTGTTCAAAGCATGTTGAAAGGAGTGCTATAGCTGTGTATGCTTCGAGACTGGTAGCGGAAACATTTTCTGGGAGATTCTAGACAACCAGAGTTCTTTGCAGTGCACAGTACCTTGAAAAATATGCTTACGCAAAATATGAAACTGAAGGAAAAAGGAAAGGCCATGAAGTGCGTGAAAAGAGGCTGTTAGCATCGAACGTTCAACTGAAGCTCTAGATAGGAATTGTATACTTCACGGATGATTTGCAGGAATGACTGTGCCAAAAAATTTGTCATTATTTGATCTAACCAATGGGCAATGTAGTATGCCTCGCTTGGTGTGATTTGAATAGTTCATTAGCCTTCTATTAAACTTTAGGTGATGCTCTAAATGAGTGCAGCCTTTTTTCTCATCAGTAGTACTGCCATAATCATTATCCATCAGTACTGTTTGCCCAGAGTGTACCTTCTTTTTTTAGTGGCTTTCTAACCATCTGAGGTCGATTTTTTCTTTTTGCCTTATGCAACCCCACAAGCGCAGTTTTTTCATTGTAGAGTTAAAATGTTAAAATGTTGATAGTGAGCTATTGTGAAAAGCTAGCTATCAACATTTTAACATTTTAGTGGGACCATAACGTGACAAAAAAGTTTTACACAGGTATATATGCAGTACTTATTCATAAAAAAGAAAATGAGCATTGAATTTATATTAATGATGCAAAATATATGCATTGGAAAAAGTTCGTTTTACATGCCTACAAGAATGCTCACACCAGGTTACTGTCGCCTTTGTACCTGTCAGAATTGTCATGCCACGTGCTCTTCCGAGAGCACGTGGCATGACAAATGCACCTTGGTCGAATTCCAAGTCCGGACTGGTTAACATTTCCTCGCCTTTATGGCTGACATCAATTTAATGTTTAATGTTGTCGTGTACCAACAGATTCCTCTCTTCAAGTGCTTCTTTTGTCATGTTTTTGTCATCGGCTGAGTGCTGTCCTGTCTTGCACTTTCTCACCAGGGCACTCAGCATCAGCTTCAGCAGCCCGTGGTCCTGGACACCATCGTTGGGGAAGGCCAGAAAGCGTCTGGGACCATCCTGGAATGCCTCTACCTGGCTCTGCTCCAGGACTACCTGCACTACTACCTGCCACATGACCGCGACTATGCGCCCGAGCTGCCTGGCTACCACCCACACCACCAAGTGCCTTCCTTTGGCGGGAGCATGCCACCCAGGCAAGTGCAGACCATCCACTTGGCAGCTTGCGCTTGCATTACGTTACGCATGTTGTAGCGGGTTATGCCCAACCTATCCACACCTGCCATGATGACATAGTAATTATTGTGTTGCACTGCTGAGCACGAAGCTTCGGGTGTGGGTTCTCAGCCATGGCAGCCATGTTTCGACGGGAACAAAATGCAAAAACACTCAAATACTTAGGTGCATGTTTAGAACCCCAGGTTATCAGAATTAATTCAGGGTCCCCACGTCGTTGCATGCCTCGTAATGATATGGTTTTGCTATATAAAACCCCTGAATTCATTATTTTTTTAACCTGCCAAGCACAGTAGCTTGGCCGCTAAAGTGTTGCGCAGCTTACTGCAATCCTGGGCTCAATCCTGGTTTTGTTGTCTACATTTCGATGGATGTATTCCTGTTTCATGTACTGTGTGCATAAAAAGGGAGCAGGTAAGTACATCTCAGACCACTTACAAAGTACAGTCGATGACCGATGTCTCGGACCCTCGAGGGACTGCGAAAATGTCCGAAGAATCGGGCACTCTGAAAAAGCAAATGTGCCCCCAAAAAGCTCAACTTATTGCTTACTATTGAGATAGAGAGCGGAAATTCCTCTTCTGAACCATGCTTCGCTTCCGTGCGAGCAGGTCCGCCTGAATTTCGGCAAGAGTCGTCGCGTCGCTGTAAGCTGACGAAAGAGTTGTGATCGCTTGCATCAGCTCAGCTTGCGTCAGCTGCGCAGTTGCAGGTGAGTCAGTGTAGCTGCTCTCAGACTCCGCAAGCACTTGGCGAATGATTTCTTCATCTGTGAGGCCAGCGCACAGTTCCAACTTGCTGTCCACGTCCACAAACTCAGAACACGAGACATTCAAGGGAATCTTGACGCCTACAATGCGAAGGTCGTCGATGAGCTGCTCACTTTCAAACACATGCTCGACGACGCTGTCCTCGTCCAAGGTGGCCAACTCTCCCTTCAACACAAATCCTGTGTGGTGGAAACATTTGCACAGCGTTGTTGACAGTTGCACAGTGTTGGTGATCAGCACGCTAGGCTAGGCAACACACGTGAAACGCACAGCAAACACACAGGCGAACAGTCAGTCGATGTGGTCCAACCCATCCAACGGTCAAAACATAAAAGAAAGCAAATCCTTCTGGCAGCAATGCTGTTGCGAGAATAGACATATGTAGCCTCAACCCAGCGTCACTTTAGCAGAGGTACCAGCGGCGCGCAAGGCCAGCACCGGTTTGAGGCTACAGGAAGCAAAAGTAAACAAACAAGATGGCGACGACACATGTAAAAATGCGTGGTAGTCTGCTCGGCTGACTAGGCATGTGCGAATATTCGAGCACTTCGAACACTCGAATGAATACTGCAGTATTCAAATTTGCTTCAGCACGAATTTAAATTATTAGAAATTTCGAAGTATTCGAAATGAACGAATAAACATACAGTTAAACCTGGATGTAACGAACCTCTGTTTAATGAATTCCTGGATACCTCCATGTAACGAAGGCATTGTGGCAAATGACCTGGGTGTAACGAATATTCTATGCTCATCATTCATTATTTTGAGCAGTAGATCTGCCGAAAATTCGGATAAATAATGCGTAACTTTTGCAACCGCTAAAACGAAAGGCAAGTAGCGATTGCGAGAGGAACGCATGCGAGCGCAGTGAGCCATAGCAGTTGATCCCGTGTGCCATGATGATGATGATGATGATGATAAAAGCCGCTAGCTCCCCAACGCCGTTCTGTAGCAGATCTGAGTTTTTTCCCCCTTTTTTTTTTTCGTTTGCGCATCGTGACACCAGGTGTCGCTGTTGTGTGTGACTGATTTTGTTTGCTTTTTTAGGCTTGTGCGTGTTTTGCTGTCGTTGCATTGTGTGTGAGTAGACGCGACGCGAGTCTTATCGTGAGTGTCAAAGTCAGCAGTGTGTATTGCACGTTTCTCACGGTGATTGTTCGCTTTGAAAATGAGTTCGGCGAGAAAGTGTGAAGATCGTCTTTCAAGGAGAAGCTGTCGAGCGTTTTGAGCCACTACAAGGCAGCTGACATTTATAACGCTGATGAAACGGCTCTGTTTTATCAGAGGCTGCCGAATCGCACGCTGGTGCTTAAAGTAGAAGACTGCCACGGAGGCAAGCAAAGCAAACTCCGCGTGACGGTTTTGCTTTGCGCCAACAGCGATGGCAGTGACAAACGGGTCCTGTTGGTTATCGGGAAAAGCGCCTGGCCCAGATGCTTCAAGGGAGCAAAGCGAATTCCGGTACAGTATGTGGCCATTTCAAAGGCATGGATGTCGCGGGCGATCTCTTCCGGTTTGTTGAAAGACTTCAACGGAGACATCAAGCGGCAAGGCCGCCAAATCTGTTTGCTCCTGGACAATTGCTCTGCACACCGCATTGACGGCCTTCAGCTATCAGACATAGAGTTATATTTTCCTCCCAATTGCACATCCCTGATACAGCCACTGGACAAAGGAATAATCAACAGCTTCAAGTGCTGCTATCGCTGTCGTGTTATAGAAAAGATTCTTCTGGACATCCGTTTTGAATGACAAACGAAGATCCGCATCTTGAAGCCGTCCAGATGATTGCCGCGTTGTGGCAAGAAGTTGCAGCTCAGATAGTTTCAAATTGCTTCACCAAAGCCCACATAAAGGTCGTTGAAGCTGGAATCTGCGACGATGAAGAGTAGCCTGAAAATCCAGCGGATGTAACCGAACCGTGGGATGCGCTATGTGCGAACGGGGGCGTGCCCGATGACGTCAAACTTGGCGTATTTTTGTTTGCTGACAGCGGTGCCGTATGTACTAAAGAAATGTCAGATGCGGTGTTCAAATGGTGCAAGATCGCAGTGATGGTGCATCAGAGAGAGCCACTGTTTGCTGCGTGTACTGCAATGGAAGTGATGGATGCGTTGGACGTCTTGTGTCGTGCCGCCGGCGCGCAAGATGATGAAGCTGCATTTCATGAATTAACTTCCTTGGAGCGCTGCTTGATGTCACCAAAATCACGCAGTTTTTTTTCTTCTGAATAAATGTGAGAGGGGAGGTCTTCTGAAATCATGTCCATCTCGTTTTGTTTTTGTTTTGCATGATACTTGCTGATTTTCTTGTGAAACTCCATGTAACGAAAACCTGTATACAGTAGAACCCCGCTGTTACGTTCCTCACTGCTGCGTTTTCCCGGCTGTTACGTCGTTTTCCGCCGGTCCCGGCATAGCTCCCATAGGATACAATGTATTGGGAACCCCGCTGTTACGTCATAACTGTCGGACCGTTCCCGTATGATACGTCGCGAAGTGCGCCCGGAGCCGACCGAGTGACTACCAAAGAGAGCGGCCATGGTGCATTTTCACGCAGCTTGGCCTCGTTTGACCGTAATATTAGCCGCATGAGAGGGGCAAGCAACAGAATCTTTCAATTGATGCAAACAAAAGCATGGCCTTCGAGATTCGAATTGCAAAGATGGCGTCTATGACGTAACTGCTCGCGAAAGCAAGGCCTTCGAGATTGGCATTTACTATTGGCAAAAGCATAGCCTCCGAGATTTGCATTGCACAAACATGGCGTGTATGACGTAATTGCTTGCGAAAGCAAGGCCTTCGAGATTGGCATTCACTTCTGCCATCGCGTTGGCGTAGACTCATCATCATCGTTATTTGTCGGAGAACGGGAGGAGTTCGAGCTGGTTGGAGCTCGCATGGTCGTGCGTGCGGTTCGCGGTCGGACTCGCCGCGCCGGTCGTGATTGCATGTGCTTAGTTCTTTCATGCCTACAGCTGTTGGTGTTAAAAAAATCACATACGTTGACTACATTTCTGTGGATGAGGCCGTCCTAAGCTCCGCGTTTCTATCCATCGACTAGATCGCGGCTGAGCGCGCCAATTTTCGAGCTGCTCGTAAGAATTGAAATAAAATTCTGTACCACTAAATATTTTGCCGTTTTTCCTGTTTTTCGGCTCTTACGTTTCCCGTCTCTTACGTTTATTTCCTACGGTCCCTTCAAAAACGTATCAGCGGGGTTCTACTGTATAACGAAATATTGCCGACATTCGTCAATTTCGTTACATCCAGGTTCAACTGCATATAAACCACTTGTAACCCCCCCTGTAAAGGTGGTTTCACTGCAGTGGAGAGGTGCTATGCCATGAATACACCTATCCAGGGGAAATCTGCATTGCCGCGAAACCACACTTCAAGGTTAAATGATCATATTACCCTCACATTGATTTGTCATCTTTTATGTTTAAAAGATTGGTATACCGGCCTATATGCTCTAAGGGTAGTAAACTTTAAAATGTAACATATTTTACAGGTTATAACTTGCATTCTACCGAAAGTCAAATCCTGCTACTATTCAAAGTTGCTTCCACTTCCCTTTGAACTAAAAAGAATGACATTTGCACATGCCTCGTTTCAATATTAAAAAATATTGTGGAGGTTAGTTGGGTCATGACAAATATGCTCATTTTTCTTTATAATATGTGATATATACTATTCGAATTCGATTCGAAATTATTCGACCAAATCACTATCCGCTTCGAATTCGCTTCGAACCTAAAATTTACTATTCGCACAAGCCTATGGCTGACACTTGGAAAGTCCGAAATATTGAACAGCCCATCTTTAAATGTCTGAAATGTTGGAGCTGTGAAATACATTGATTTTATAAGGTATATCCTGGTGCTGGGCATTTAAAGTCCAAATATTCAAGCATGTCTGAAAAATTTGGCATCCGAAATATTGGTCGACAACTGTAACTGCTTATAGTGCAGTGCCGGCTATAATGTGGTCTTTTTACACTCCCGTATGCACTCCCACAGATCCCATAACGGTAATGTTTGTATGAGATGGATGTCTTCTAATGCTTCATTTCTGGTACGTTGCGGTCGCGAGCTCAGCATGGTATTCTTGCTTGGAAAGTAGCAAGTGCAATGTGTTAAAAAGAGGAGAAGCTTTCAAAATAGACCCCGGTCAATGTTTGGGAATGAGCTAAGGGTTTCAGGACGGTGTCTCCGCATTCTTTCACTCCTAATGCTTGGCTTAGCACTTCCTGTGTTACTGATGATGTGCAGAAGTCTGTGCTTTCTCGCTCTATCCCTAGTCCTCTGTACCGGGAGCGGGACACGGTCTTCTGGAATGGGACGTCTTCCCCGGGCGGAATCTGCCCGAACAGCGCCGCCGGCGTCCCGCACCGCCACGCCAACAATGAGCCGTGCCTGATTCGCAAGGACATTCTGCCGAGCATTTACTCGGGGTCCGGCAACATGAGCAACTACTCCCCGACCACTCCGCCACGCCACTACGGCACGACCGTGGTGTCGACACCACCTTCTGGGTTTCCAGTTCTGACGTCATCGCCGGTGCCGGCAGTGGGTTGCAGCAATCCTCACGCACGCGTCTCGGAGACCTTCTTGGAGGTCCTGCTCGAGTTTTGGCTGGGCCGGCAGCAGGTGGCCGCAGCCATGTTCGGCAGGACTCCGTCGGGTTCCGGTTCGCCGTACGGTAGTCCGGGTACTGCGCCCTCTTCGGTGTCATTTCACCACACCTTCAGCATGACCGAGGTGAGTGCAATGCCAGATCTTGATTTACGCCGTGTTCGCGAGATGGCACTACGAATGGAGAAAAGCAGCAGAGGAGAGACTTCGTTGTCGAGCGCAGCCACAGCCGGGGGTTCTCTCTGTCATTGCTATAGCAACAGTGCACGCTCCCCGCTGCTGTCTCCGCCGGCCTCCGCTAGTCAGTGCATGTGCTCATGAGCGCAGGTGTTGAATGATTTCCATGCGCCTCGACAGACGGCGCTGCACGTTGTAATCAGTGTAAGGAGAGAAGAAAGCATGTGCGAAAGCATGAAGAGGAGCGAAGGGGAAAGCAAAGGAATGCAAAGGAGCGAAGGGGAAGCAAAGGTTTGTCCTGAGCGAATGCGTTGGGCGGCAGCGGAGTCAGCGCTCCTCTCTTATATTAATCCATGCAACCGGTACATTCCCAGGTGCTACATTTTGCTGGCATTGCCTACCATGTATGAAATGGAGAATGTAGTGCTCGTGTTTTTTTACCATTCTATCCTTTTGACAGGATTCTGCGGTACCCAGCCAGTTTCACATGCTCATAGTGCGAGTGATGGTCAAGCACTTGCACCAGTTTCGATACACTGCTTGGCGGAACACCAGCAGCAGTGCTGCCTACCCATGCAACATCCAGACCCCTATGGATGACATCAAGCTGTGAGTCCTTTACCATCCACATACATTTAAAACTAGCTAAATGTCACCAAAACAATACTTTCAATGCTTAAAAAAGCAGTTGTAGCAAAAGTTCATAGATTGAAATTTATAGGGATGTGCAAATAGTAAACTTTAGGTTCGAAGCGAATAGTGATTTGGTCAAATCATTTCTAATCAAATAGTTGGAATAGTATATATCACATATAAAGAAAAATGAGCATATTTGTCAAGACCCAACTAACCTGCACAATATTTCAAAAAATTGGAACAAGGCATGTGCAAATTTCATTCATGTTGGTTCAGAGTGAAGTGGAAGCAACTTTGAATAATAGCAGGATGTGAATTCAAGTAAGATGCAAGTGATAACTGGTAAAATATGTTGTTTTAAAATTTACTATACATAGAGTATTTAAGCCCATATAACAAGCCTTTAAACTTCAGAAAATTATTAATCTATGTGAGGGTAATATGCTCATTTAACCTTAAAGTGGGGCTTTGCCGCATTGCGAATTTTTTCTGGATAGGTGTTTTCACAGCATAGCACTACCACGCTGCAGTGAAACCACCTTCACAAAGGGTTACATGCGGTCTGATATATGCCTATTCGTTCATTTTCGAATACTTTGAAATTCAGCATGCACCGCTCAGACGTAACTGTGTCAAAGCATCCATTACTTAACGTGCCACTAAAATGGGTTTATACTTTATGAAATAGAGGCGCTTGCGAAAGAGCCGCTGCAACACCTTCCTGAAAACGGGACAAGTCTTATCATACTTTATGCCAGTGTCTTCAGTGTCCGATCATCATCATCAGCCTGACTACGCCCACTGCAGGGCAAAGGCCTCTCCCATGTTCCACCAATCAACCCGGTCCTGAGCTTTCCGCTGCCACGTTATGTTTGCAAACTTCATAATCTCATCTGCCCACCTAACTTTGTCTCCCCCTCGTGTGTTTGCTTTCTCTTGGAATCCAGTCAGTTACCGTTAATGACCAGCGATTATCTTACCTACGTGCTACACATCCTGCCCATGTTCATTTCTTCTTGATTTCGACTAAAATGTCCTTAACACCCATTTGTTCCCTGACTCACTCTGCTTTCTTCTTGTCCCTTAAGGTTACACCTATCATTTTTCTTTCCATTGCTTGCTACGTCGTCCTCAGTATCAGTTGAACCATCTTTGTAAGCCTCCAGGTTTCTGCTCCGTAGGTGAGTTCTGGTAAGATGCAGTGGTTATATACCTTCCTATCAATCATGATTTGGAGATTGCTTGCCGAATGTGCCGAGTGCTTGCACCGTCTGATAAGGTAAAATAAATGCAACCACTCCGGATTATTGCATCATTGACAATGTTTTTGCTTAGTATTATGGATGGCTGAGCCTCAATAATTGCTGCAGGCACGTGTGCAGCGGTCATAAGCCGACATTGTGTATGGCTCAAATTGACTCAACCGGAAGAACACTGGAAGCGCATATGTGGCTTCGTTGCTGCTGGCACAGCACGTAGAATGGTGTCCTCTGAATCAGCTGGCCTTTGAAACAAAAAGTGGCATGTCGCCTTGCCAACTTTGCAAGAACTTTGTGCTGACTGATGTGCTCGCTGCGATGTCTTCATAAGACCTGTGCCCATTAATATTGAACCCACAGTCGGCCAAACTATTTAGTTAAGCTGAAACAGAAATCTAAGCTAGTTGCTGTTGTAGAGGAAGTAAATCAACATGCATTAAAGGGAAACTGCCTCAGAAACATTGTGCAGAAAGTGCTGTGAGTGTTCTGTTTCTGCGGCTGTCCTTTGTCTGATGCATTGCGATGAATTGCGATTTACTTGCTGTGTAAGGCCAACTAACTCAAATTTCTGTTCATTTGTCCGTTGTCTCTTGGTTTCATTAGTTGTGTCTAGCAGAGGAACGAGCCCGTCAAACAATTCCCCTTCTTTTGTTCTTGCGTCATCAGTGAGTTGCTCAAAACTGTTTTGTGGCGTTCTGCCACAACTGTTTGTCTCGCTAGTGAGATGTTTACCTTACACCCATAGCTGGCATTTTTTCTTCAAATGATTTAGTTATGCGATCGGACTATTGCTGCCATGAGTTGAGCAAAGTGTCTAGCCTGGTGAAGCGCACTTGCAAATTGACAAAATAATGAAATGTCTTCCGCTCGTTTGCTTTTGTCCCGTTTTCAGGAAGGTGTTGCCACGGCTCTTTCGCAAGCGGCTCTACATGTTCCTCAAGCATGCCCTCGCCAGTTGGCCACTGGACAGCTCTTTGCGCCTTGTGAGTACATTATACTCTCAGTAAACGGAAATCTCTTAAATGGAACTGCTTAAATGGAACAACTGATTCTAATATTGTCACGTGGTCGTGACGTCGATGAAGACAGCAGTCGGCGTTTGCAGGATGAAACTGTTTATTTGGCCGAACTTGTGGCCGGAAAATGAGAACTAGAATTACAGCAATACACGCTGTACAAATATAGCGGCGAACAGGGCGTCGTCCGTCGATCAACTGACAAGCGGTCAATCGCGTCGGCTTTTATACAGGCGGTATCGAACTTTCCAGCAATATCGCTGGTGGCGGCGTTATCTCTAGACAAAGCTGGAA
Source organism: Rhipicephalus sanguineus (assembly GCF_013339695.2). NCBI lineage: Eukaryota > Metazoa > Arthropoda > Arachnida > Ixodida > Ixodidae > Rhipicephalus > Rhipicephalus sanguineus. The sequence continues at coordinate 107,445,239 of NC_051179.1, read as the reverse complement.
CGTTCGCGTGCGGGGCGCAATCTTAACAGAACGATCTACTATAGACGTGAAGCTTCTCGAACAATGCTTCGCGGACAGCGTCGAGCGTTGATAACCGTCCCTGCCGGTCAAACCCGAATACATAAAAACAAGACAAGAAGTGGGCGTGGCATTGCCCCCCTCTGAAAAAGCATCGTCCCGATGCTTGTGAAAGAACATAGAAGAGAGAAAAAAAACAAGTGCCTACAAAAATAAATTACAATAACAAAGGAAGAAAAATAGAGTCCCCAGGTTCGCTAACGCGCAAAAAACGGCTTAAGGCGCACGACATGGACGACTTCAGGTCGTGCGCGGCGTCGCTGGGAGTTCGTAATGCCGTCCGGGATCACCTCGTAGTCAAGAGCGCCGAGGCGTCGAAGAGCCTTGTATGGCCCGAAGTATCGCCGAAGGAGTTTTTCGCTAAGCCCACGTCGGCGTATCGGCGTCCAGACCCAAACACGGTCGCCGGGCTGGTATTCCGCGAAGCGTCGTCGAAGATTGTAGCGACGGCTGTCGGTGTGCTGTTGGGTCTTGATGCGCAGGCGGGCGAGCTGTCGAGCTTCTTCGGCACGTTGTAAGTAAGCGGCGGCATCGAGGTTTTCTTCGTCGGTGACGTTGGGTAGCATGGCGTCGAGCGTCGTCGCCGGGCTCCTTCCGTAGACCAACTTGTACGGAGTCATCTGCGTCGTTTCTTGGACGGCCGTGTTGTATGCGAAGGTCACATACGGAAGGATGGCATCCCACGTCTTGTGTTCGACGTCGACATACATTGCCAACATGTCGGCGATGGTCTTGTTTAGCCGCTCGGTCAGGCCATTTGTCTGTGGGTGGTACGCTGTGGTCCGGCGGTGGCTTGTTTGGCTGTATCTCAGTATTGCCTGAGTTAGGTCAGCAGTAAACGCCGTACCTCTGTCGGTGATGAGAACTTCTGGGGCGCCATGACGCAGGACGATGTTCTCAACGAAGAACTTCGCTACCTCGGCGGCACTGCCTCTAGGCAGGGCCCTCGTCTCGGCGTAGCGGGTGAGGTAGTCTGTAGCTACGACGATCCATTTGTTTCCGGCATTGGACGTCGGGAACGGACCCAGTAAGTCCATCCCGATTTGCTGGAACGGCCGTCGAGGTGGCTCGATAGGCTGCAGAAGTCCGGCTGGCCTAGTGGGCGGTGTCTTGCGTCGCTGACAGTCCCGGCAGGTCTTCACGTAACGAGTGACGTCGGCGGAAAGGCGCGGCCAGTAGTACTTCTCCTGTATTCTTGCTAGCGTGCGAGAAACACCCAGGTGTCCAGCCGTCGGGTCGTCGTGCAGAGCCTGGAGGACCTCTGGCCGCAATGTCGAGGGTACCACGAGAAGGCTATCGGCTCGAAGCGGTGAGAAGTTCTTCTTTAGGAGAACACCGTTGAGCAAGAAAAATGACGCCAGTCCCCGCGTGAATACCTTCGGAACAACGGTGGTCCTGCCCTCGAGGTATTCCACAAGGCCCCTGAGTTCTGGATCCCTTCGCTGTCGTTCGGCGAAGTCGTCGGCACTTATGATTCCCAAGAAGGAGTCGTCCTCCTTGTCGTCCTGCGGCGGTGGGTCGACGGGGGCGCGAGACAGGCAGTCAGCGTCGGAGTGTTTCCTTCCGGACTTGTAAACGACGGTAATGTCGAATTCTTGAAGTCGTAGGCTCCACCGTGCGAGGCGACCTGAAGGGTCCTTCAAGTTAGCTAGCCAACACAATGCGTGGTGGTCGCTCACAACTTTGAAGGGCCTGCCGTAGAGGTAGGGGCGAAACTTGGATGCAGCCCAGATGATCGCTAGGCACTCCTTTTCTGTTGTGGAATAGTTCGTTTCTGCCTTTGATAGCGACCGGCTAGCATAACTGATGACCCTTTCCTGCCCGTCAGTCTTCTGCACAAGGACGGCGCCGAGTCCTACGCTGCTTGCGTCGGTGTGGATTTCCGTATCGGCGTATTCGTCGAAATGTGCTAGTATAGGAGGCATCTGAAGGCATCGTTTCAGTTCTTCAAATGCTTCGATTTGCGCCGTTTCCCACTTGAATGGCACGTCGGTCTTCGTGAGGTGAGTTAGCGGTTCGGCGATTCGTGAAAATTCCTTGACAAAGCGCCTGTAGTAGGCGCACAAGCCGAGAAAACGGCGCACGGCTTTGGTGTCAGTGGGGGGCGGGAAGGCAGCGATGGCAGCTGTTTTCCGCGGGTCTGGGCGAACACCACCCTTGCTGATCACGTGACCCAAAAACAGCAGCTCCTCGTATGCAAAGCGGCACTTTTCAGGCTTCAAGGTGAGGCCAGAAGTCTTGATTGCTTGTAGTACAGTGTCAAGGCGCCGGAGGTGTTCGTCGAAGCTTGAGGCAAACACAATGACGTCGTCCAAGTACACAAGGCAAGTCTGCCACTTCAGTCCAGCCAGCACGGTGTCCATAACGCGCTGGAACGTCGCAGGTGCCGAGCAAAGACCAAAGGGCATAACCTTGAACTCGAAGAGGCCGTCTGGTGTTATAAAGGCAGTCTTCTCTCGGTCTCTCTCGTCGACTTCGATTTGCCAATAGCCGGTCTTGAGGTCCATCGACGAAAAGTACCTCGCGTTGTAGAGTCGATCAAGGGTGTCGTCTATCCGTGGGAGAGGGTAGACGTCCTTCTTCGTGATTTTGTTCAGGCGGCGATAATCGACGCAGAAGCGTAGGGTTCAGTCTTTCTTCTTCACTAACACCACGGGTGACGCCCATGGACTCTTCGACGGCTGGATGATGTCGTCGCGTAGCATTTCGTCGACTTGTTTCTTTATGGATTCGCGTTCTCGCGTTGAAACTCTGTACGGGCTCTGCCGGAGTGGCCTGGCATTTTCCTCTGTTATGATGCGATGTTTTGCGACTGGGGTCTGGCGGATTCTTGACGATGACGAAAAGCAGTCCCTGTATTTCAAGAGCAGGGTTTTGAGCTGTTCTTGTTTATGCTTCGGAAGGCTAGGATTAACGTCGAAAACTGGTTGAGAAGCTTGGTTCGTCGGTGTTGGCTCGGAAGAATCGGCGATGGCGAAAGCCATCGACGTAGCTGTGATTTCTTCGATGTAGGCGACTGTCGTGCCTTTGTTTACGTGCTTATACTCGTTGCTAAAATTTGTGAGCATCACTGTTGCTTTGCCTCCCCGCAACTCTGCTATTCCTCTTGCGACGCAAATCTCGCGGTTAATCAACTGGTGCTGGTCGCCTTCAATGACGCCTTCCAGGTCTGCTACTTTCTGAGAGCCGACGGAAATGATGACGCTGGAGCGAGGGGGAATGGTGACTTGGTCTTCCAGCACATTCAAGGCTTGCTTCCCTGGCGGCGTGTACCGCGGTAATGCTTTTTCTGTAGATAGTGTTATCGACTTCGATCTGAGGTCGATCACTGCACCATGAAGGCCTAAGAAGTCCATACCAAGGATGACATCTCGGGAGCAATGCTGAAGGACTACAAAGCTTGCGGGATAAATCCGGTTGTTGATGGAGACCCTCTCTGTGCAGATTCCTGCCGGCGTTACTAGGTGACCTCCCGCTGTGCGGATTTCGGGGCCTTCCCAGGCGGTCTTGACTTTCTTCAGCTTCGTCGCGAACGGTCCACTGATGACGGAATAGTCGGCTCCAGTATCGACGAGAGCGGTGACGTTGTGGCCGTCGATGAGAACGTCGAGGTCACTCGTTCGCCTACCATTTCGATTTGGTCGCGGCGTCGGATCACGGCTACGTCGGTTTGTCCCGCTGCTTCGTCGTTGTGTCGTCAGGTCTTCTTCGGGCCGTGAAGTTTCGACGTCAGGGCTTCGTTCGGCTTGCGGCGTGTTCTTTAGATGTCGTTGCGGCGTTGTCGTCGGCGGCGGAGGATCTTCCGTATTTCATCGTACAGCAACCGCACCTCCATCGGTTGCTGCCCTTAGTTTTCCGGATACGGGCTAGGTGACCGGCCCCGTGTTGGGCCAGTGTATGGTCGGCGTTGGGGAGAGACGTAGCGGCCTGGCGACGGCGAACGGGAAGGTTGTCGGGGCGTCCATTGCGTTCCCGCGAGGTAGTCGGCGATGTCACGTGGTCTTTCCCCTCGCTGTGGACGCGGCGCGTCGATGGCGAATCCACGCAGTCCCATCTGTCGGTACTGGCAGCGGCGGTAAGTGTGGCCAGCTTCTCCGCAATGGTAACAGAGTGGGCGGTGGTCGGGGGCGCGCCAAACGTCGGTCTTCCTCGGCGTGTATCGTTGGCCGGCTGGCGGGCGGTGTGACGTCGGTGGCGGCGGCGGTGGTGCCTGGCGGCGGAACTGTTGAGGCGGCGCGGCGTCTTGACTTGGGCGAGGAGGGGGGACGTTGCGTCGGGCTGCAGCAGCATAGGTCACTGCTTGCAGCTGCGGCTGCGCTGACTCGGGGGTGCCCAGAGACTGCTGGATTTCCTCTCGGACGATGTCAGCGATCGACGCAACTTCAGGCTGTGGTGAGGGTAAGAGCTTGCGTAGTTCTTCCCGCACGATCGCTCGGATCGTTTCGCGCAGGTCGTCGGAGCCGACAGCATGAACAACTGGGTTGTCTTGAATCGATCGGCGATTATACTGCCGGTTGCGCATTTCCAACGTCTTCTCAATCGTCGTCGCCTCTGAGACGAACTCTTGGACTGTTGACGGTGGGTTCCGCATTAGCCCAGCGAAGAGCTCTTGCTTTACCCCTCGCATGAGCAAGCGGACTTTCTTGTCCTCGGGCATGGCTGGGTCGGCGTGTCGGAACAGTCTGCTCATCTCTTCCGCGTACAGCACCACGTTCTCGTTTGGAAGCTGCACACGGGTTTCCAGCAGAGCTTCGGCCCTCTCCTTGCGGACGACACTCGTGAATGTGGCAAGGAATCTTGTGCGAAAAATGTCCCACGTCGTGAGGCTTCGCTCTTGGTTCTCAAACCAAGTTCGGGCAGAGTCCTCCAAGGCGAAGTAGACGTGTCTTAACTTGTCTTCATCGGTCCATTCGTTAAAAATGGCGACGCGGTCGTACTTCTCCAGCCAACTTTCCGGGTCTTCAGCAGATGATCCGTGGAAGGTCGGTGGTTCCTTTGGGCGCTTTAGCAGCACGGGTGCAAGCGGCATGGTTGCTGTCATTGTCGCTGTTGTGTTGGTCATGGTCGGGGTCTTCCTGGTCTTGTCGGGTAAAGGCTGGTATTCTGGAGGTAGTCCTTGTGTCCTGCGGCTTTCTCGCTGTTCAGGGTAGGCGTCGATGTCTTCGTGGCGGCCCGGACTGGGTTCACGGCCTGACGGGGGCGACCGGAACATGAGCGAAGCAGCACCTCCACCAGATGTCACGTGGTCGTGACGTCGATGAAGACAGCAGTCGGCGTTTGCAGGATGAAACTGTTTATTTGGCCGAACTTGTGGCCGGAAAATGAGAACTAGAATTACAGCAATACACGCTGTACAAATATAGCGGCGAACAGGGCGTCGTCCGTCGATCAACTGACAAGCGGTCAATCGCGTCGGCTTTTATACAGGCGGTATCGAACTTTCCAGCAATATCGCTGGTGGCGGCGTTATCTCTAGACAAAGCTGGAACGTTCGCGTGCGGGGCGCAATCTTAACAGAACGATCTACTATAGACGTGAAGCTTCTCGAACAATGCTTCGCGGACAGCGTCGAGCGTTGATAACCGTCCCTGCCGGTCAAACCCGAATACATCAAAACAAGACAAGAAGTGGGCGTGGCAATATGATTTGTCTCGTACTCGAATTCTGCACCCCTGTTCATTTCTCAGTAAACGGAACTCCTGTTCAACGGAACACATTTACCTTGTGCCTTCAGGTGCCGTTTGACAGTCTACCGTGTGTGTGCTGCTTATGCCTGGTCTGGATTAGAGATGCTAAAGCTGAAAAATTATCTTGTTTCCGTTGCTAGATTAACGCTTCCACAATACCAAAAGTGCTACTCTTGCCATTCAAAGACATTTGGTTGACCAGAAAATGTACAAAAAAAATTAGATGACAATATTGCCCCCATCTTTCTGCACCAACTTGCTGTAACGTCACAGGTTTTGACGGTGTCTGCTATGTCCTGTGTAATTTGTTATCTGTAAAAATAAATTACATTGTGTTCTAAGGAAGTCGGAGCATCGGCATATTTTCTGGAGCTAATGTGGCCAAAATAAGAAAAAAAAAACACGTCTGGCCTGCACACGACAAGCAGCACAGTCGGGGCACGTTCACACCGAGCGCGGAGCACTCAAGCGGGCAAGCGGATTTTCGAAGTGGAGAGGCAGCGAGCGCGCGCGGCTGTTCAGACCGACCGCGTTGCTTTTTGCCCGCTCCACCGCGAGGGCGGAGCAATCTCGATGAATCCACGGTGCACGTGCCGCCACCTTGCGGCACTACGCGATACTGCCGATACCGGCCGATACTGTGTGCGAGCGCTTTTCTGTTGTTGTGGTACATTGTCAACACTGTCGCGCTGCCGTCCACTACACGCTGGAGCAAAATGATGAGCTCAGGTGAAGAAGACGAGTTGGTTGCCATTGTACTTGCCACTTCTCTAGCTGCTATTCAAGAGAAGCGGAAGGCGCAGAGGAAGACACCCCGCCAACGACGGCGGTGGGTTCGGCTAGCCTTACTAGAGTGCGATAAAATGGGTCATGCAAATGCTTTGTTGACCCATCTTCGTTCGCGCGATTTGGAGTACTACAGAGAGTGAATCCAAAAAAACGGCAGGAAGTGGAAGACGGAAGCTGGGATGAAAATATCCGTAAACAGGGGGTGGGTGCTCGAGCCAAAGTTTCGACAAGTGGACTTGTCTTCTTCAGGGCTGGAACTTCTTCAAGGCTGGTAGTTCCAGCCTTGAAGAAGACAAGTCCACTTGTCAAAACGTTGGCTCGAGCACCTACCCCCTGTTTACAGAGAGTGAGTGACGCAAACGCGTCCATTGATCAAGCAGTGTAAACATACGGTGCCGACCTGACAGCTGAGTGCTATGTACTTGCTGTGTACTTACCAGTCACGCCCAAGTGTCTTGCGCAATCTTTTTCCAGATCTCCTCCTTGCACTCGGCTTCCTTGTATCGTGGGTTGGTCTTGTCGTAGAGCACAGGGTGCTGCTTGATGGTATCCAGCAGCAGCTCGACGGAGAACGCCACAACCGGTTCGCTCATGATAGGAGCCATTTGCACGGACTTGTCTCCATCGTCTAGGGCCCTGATTGGCTATGGCCAAAGCGGCCAACTTTTCCGCGCTGAAAAAATTGGTCCGGGCGCGATCCCGAGAAGTGGCTGCGGATTTTCCGCTTTTGCAGATAATCCGCGTCCGCTTTCCGGATCCGCGCTCGGTGTGGACGTGCCTTCACAGCGTAAGCTGGACCAGTCTTCATAGAGCCCATTGTAAACTCTCTCAAGGCAACTACTGTAAGTACAGTTGTGAGGTACCCACTATGCCATAAATCATCATTTTGCGAAGTAGCGGTGTATCCACTACTTGTCTCTAAGGCAATATGCACACCTATGTAGCTGTGCACTTTGTTGTTGCTGTGGCTGATGATGATTATGGCTGAGCCCTTTATAACAGGTGGGAAGTTTTCAACCGCCCACACTCATTACATAATTCACACAATGTGACACCTGATGCGGTTCTATTCTTCTGCTACGCAATATTGAATTTGCTAGCATGATTCCTCGACATACTGTAGAATCTCGGTCACACGAATCTTAAGGGGGAGTGAAAATATTCGTATCACCCAAAATTTCGTATCATCAAAAAACTTGTGAAATCCATTTTCAAACCACGATGTACGCACAAAACATTTCTGTAGAAAGAACTTGCGTGTCTTTCTGGGGCACGCACGAACAGACCAATAAGGGACGGCGCAGCTGGCTGCCGCGGACGCACACGTCAGGGCTTCGCTTGAGGCCAACTGAAAACTAAGTGCCCAAGTCCACTCCTCCATGTCATAAGCAAACTACAGAAACGCCGAAACTCTTAGTGCCTTTTTACGACTTTGTCTTCAATGTACCGCTGCACTAGCTGCATACCTTCGGAGCTGCGTAGTCGCTATCGATGATCGTGCCGATAGCGACTGCGGTTTTGTGTGCTGCAGTTGTGGCAAATGGTAGTTCTGTTTTCATTGTTACATTATTGCGCACCACTTTGAGGACGAAGACTGAACCACACGAACACGCGTGGTTCAGTCTTCGTCCTCAAAGTGGTGCGCAATAACGTAACAATGAATGATACCAACTGGCCCAAGCAAGTACCCTTATAAGTTCTGTTTTCAATCCATGTGCGCTGGCCACGCACATGCTTTAAAAATTACATTGCTGCTTTCTATGATGGCATCTGCCGTGGTTGCGGAAAGCAGCATCGCTTTGATTCAATGAGCGTTGGATGCGCGTGCACTTTCAGGGTTCCTTAAGTTTCATCGTCGCCATACATGATTGCAGTTCCATCCACAGCGCTTGTGGCAAACGATAACCACAGTTCTGACTGTGTGGGCACTGGCCGCGTTTGCATACTATGAAGCTTCCGGAGCACGCTGCTCTCTGCCGTCGTTCGATGGTTTCGGCACCATAGTTTGTATCACCCGTTGCAATGCAGTAAAGTGTTAGGAACATCCGAATTTTGGCCCATTGGACACGTTAGAATTTGGCTGGGAAATTTTACGAATCATACTGAAATTGTATCACTGAGATTCTACTATACATGACACCTGTGTAGGTTTTTTTTTTTTTCCAAAACACTTTCAAGTGCTGGCGTGGCTCTGTGGTAGAACACCTGACTGCCACACAGAATGCCTGGGTTTGATTCTGGCTGGAAACCCTGATTTTCATTTTTTGCATCGATTGTGATTTTTCGCTCACAGACCACCAAAATCGGCGGTTGCAGTGAGTGAGCTCATAACAGCTTACACTGCAAAATGAGACAGAGATCTGTGCCATCCTAGTGTTATTCAGGTGCGGGGGTTTTGACATGCAATTCAAAAATGAGACCTTTACCTTCATTTTTCTTTTATTCCAGTAGAGCTCATAATGGTGAAATCAACATCAATAGTGTTATCATAGGTTAATTCACCAGTCGAAACAACTGATTTATTGTCTCACTTTGGTGACTCTTTAAACGGACCCTCCAACACTATTCTAGTCCCCGTTTTTTAGTTGCGGGTTGTGCAGTCTGAAGGATGCAGCAAATTAATGCCGCAAGAACGGTAGCGATAGGGGCACAGTCCAAGGTTATTCGAAGTGTGCCCTGAGAAGTAACGTTTGTAAGAATCAAAAAGCGTGTTGCATAAAAATTTGTTGAACAGGCACGGTCTGTGTTTCATTATTCCATAAATGGGAAAGCAATGCACAGGTTGGCTGAAGCTTTCTTATGCAAATCTTCAACTCTCACTACAAAATAAAAAAAGAGTTCATAGTGATTGAGCCTGCCAGCTCTGAACGTGCTCTCTGCTATAATGCATGTCTTGAATTGACTCGGATAAAGTTTGGTTTGACTATTACAGGGTGCTGTTTAGTTTTCTGTTTGAATGCAGCCTACCCCTGCGAAAGTGAGTAATTGAGGGACGCCCACCAATTCACGTACCTCCTCAACACGCTACGCTCTCCTTACTTGTTTGCAGCCGCTGGAGACGTGGCTGAGTTTCATCCAACCCTGGAGATACGCCTCCCCACAAATCAGGCACGGCGACCGGCACAAGTCACCCAGCCAGGGCGTCGAAGCCCACTGGTCAGTAGTCACGAGTTGGAAAAAATGTATTCTTTCTTATACAAGGGGCCTTCTGCAAGGCATACATAGAAAAAATTGTGCACAAACTCGCCCTGACATAGGCTTGGCATAGTACACAAACATTGTTTCTTTTTAATTCTTGTTTGTTTTTATCAGAGTGTCGGAATGAAAACCGAAAACGAAAAACTCAAAAAACGATATTTTTGACCGGAACGAAAACGTAACCGAAACTTTACTTATTATTTCGTTCCGGACTGAAACCAAAATTTTTTCAATCGTTTTTCGGTTCACGAGAAAATTTTGCAATCCGGAACAACTGAGCTCATGCAATGTGAGCATATCTCAGGGTATAGTATTAGCGCATACCTCAGACAGGAAATTGTGCGAAAATGAAAACAGTGGCACCCAGATATGTTTATACAGTAGAACCCCGCTGTTACGTTCCTCACTGCTGCGTTTTCCCGGCTGTTACATCGTTTTCCGCCGGTCCCGGCATAGCTCCCATAGGATACAATGTATTGGGAACCCCGCTGTTACGTCGTAACTGTCGGACCGTTCCCGTATGATACGTCGCGAAGTGCGCCCGGAGCCGACCGAGTGACTACCAAAGAGAGCGGCCATGGCGCATTTTCACGCAGCTTGGCCTCGTTTGACCGTAATATTAGCCGCATGAGAGGCGCAAGCAACAGAATCTTTCAATTGATGCAAACAAAAGCATGGCCTTCGAGATTCAAATTGCAAAGATGGCGTCTATGACGTCACTGCTCGCGAAAGCAAGGCCTTCGAGATCGGCATTTACTATTGACAAAAGCATAGCCTTTGAGATTTGTATTGCACAAACATGGCGTGTATGACGTAATTGCATGCGAAAGCAAGGCCTTCGAGATTGGCATTCACTTCTGCCATCGCGTTAGCGTATACTCATCATCATCGTTATTTGTCGGAGAGCGGGAGGAGTTCGAGCTGGTTGGAGCTCGCACGGTCGTGCGTGCGGTTCGCGGTCGGACTCGCCGCGCCGGTCGTGATTGCGTGTGCTTAGTTCTTTCATGCCTACAGCTGTTGGTGTTAAAAAAATCACATACGTTGATTACATTTCTGTGGATGAGGCCGTCCTAAGCTCCGCGTTTCTATTCATTGACTAGATCGCGGCTGAGCGCGCCAATTTTCGTGCTGCTCGTAAGAATTGAAATAAAATTCTGTACCACTAAATATTTTGCCGTTTTTCCTGTTTTTCGGCTCTTACGTTTCCCGTCTCTTACGTTTATTTCCTACGGTCCCTTCAAAAACGTATCAGCGGGGTTCTACTGTATTAACGCAAGTGGGCTTTAGCGTGCCTGTCAAGCAGGCCAAAGTGTTGAGGGCATTGTCGGCACTGAAGTTTGTTACAGCGAAAGCTGTTATGAGATCACAACAGCCGATTTTGGCGTCGTAGTCGTCCGCCGCCGCCGGTGTACGTGACCGCTATCGAGTGATATAAAAAAAAATTAAATGAGAAACAAATTTCTAGGATCGGATGGGATTTTAATACGCGCCCTCTGCGTGGCAGTCGGGTCTTACACCACAGTGCCACGCTGGCGCTTGTAACTCCTTCGCAAAAATACTCTATACGGGCGTCATGCCGGGCAAGGATTCGCGTTAACATATGTAATATAGCGTGGCGGAAGAGTAAAATAACAACCAGTCATCACACAATGCTAATAGCGCAAAGAGGTTGTAATTTAATGCTTCCCACCAGTGTTGCGGAGTTGCCGCACCAGAATTGGAATGACTCCGGAATCATTCCACATTTTCACGACCCCGAAATGGAATGGGGACAACGCTCGGAGGAATAGAATGGGAATGGAATTACGTCTTTTTCCGAAAATAGAGCACGTTTTCGTCTACGTGCTGTTTTTCAAACTTCAAAAGTTAGTATGTCAGAGCCTCGCAAATTAACAATAAAGCAGTATTTTTAAAATGGCTTGGCTGATTATAAGCACGGTACATTTATAAGCAACGCACCTACTACAAACCGAGGCATAAGTTAGTGTACAAACAAATGCATTATCCCAGCAGATACTGACGGGCGAAACAAATTACCCCTGCGCGTTGGTTCCTATTGATACCCCCAGACAAAAGTGGCGAATACTCTATGCACAGCCTGATCTTTATCTCACGAGCAGTTTAGTACTTGACACATGTAAATAACCTTTGCGACAAGGAAGACATTGCATACCTGCACACAGGTGAACACAGGAAGTTCTCCTCCCCCCATCCATGCTTGCGAGGAGCGCTTGACAAGCGTGAATGCTGACGAGCAGTGCGGCCCAGTGTTCCGTATTCGATGCAAAGGCACTTTTGTCTGCATAAAAATACGCTATGTCGTCATTTTAGCATTAACAAATTTAAGCTTAATATTGAAACACCACCATTCGTCCAAACATGTTGACCATGCAAATACTATAGGTAGCGGGAGAACTGCCCCTATGGGAATTAGTAGGGTGGTTGTACAGTAAAAGCTCGTTAATTCGACACCCGTTAATTCGGAAATTCGGATAATTCGGACGGCTCTATTGGTCCCGGCCAAAGTGCATGTTAATCTATGGGACCAAACCTTCGTTAATTCGTCAGAATTGGGCTCCGCACCGCTTAATTCGGACAAATTCTGACGGCTGCCGCTACACAAATGTGTGGTAAAGCAGCGCTGGCACAACTGGGGTGAAACCGAAACTTGAGTGACATCGCCATCGTCATCAACTAGTGGGGGCGATCGCGGTGTCACCGAACGTCGGCGTCTTCTTTCTTCGCTCCACTGCGCCTCCGACGCCATTTTTCCTTGTGTTGTGTCGGCACCATCTGTTCTTGCAGAGTTCTTGTTTTTTCCCGTTGTGACCGTGTTTACATGTGAGGCCCGAGCATGCGGCAGTAGCCGACGGTGGCATCGACAAGGTGTCAGCCGAGTCCACCGACGGTGACTGCCCGACCTTCGATGCTGTCCTTCCCACAGATATGACCCTTCAGGACTACATCGCGATTGATGATTGTGTCGCCACGACTGGTCTCCTGCCCGATCAAGAAATTATTAATGATGTCGCGACCTCATCGCACCTCACGGGAAGTCTCGGAGGCGCTTTTGATATTAGAGGGCGTTTGCCTGAGCACTTCCGGCAGTTTGCGTGCTGTTGGCCATTTGGAAAAGTTAAGAAAAATTGTAATGTAAGCCGGAATCTGCGTGAAAACGCAGGCGACCATTACAAAATACTTCAGCAAATAAAGGTATGCTTCTCCAACTTGATTTTAATGTTGTTTTTCCTGTTCATTCGTTAATTCGGCATTCGGTTAATTCGGGCATTTTTTCCGGTCCCGTGAAATCCGAATTAACGAGCTTTTACTGTACTGCACGAGATATCAAATGTTACCAAGCTACTATTCCTCGACCTTGGTAACGTGTTTTGCATACTTTTGCAGTTATTAATGCATCTGATGACATCAGCTTTATGGGGCATTCATTCTTAACTCGATAAAACTATCAAGATGCCTTTCCTACGTTGAGGAATTACAGGAATTGTATCGAACTGCCAGGCCATTCCTGGAGCGCTAATGGGCTAAGTTTTTTCATTCCGAGGAATTGAAAGGAATGGAATGCGGCAAGTTCTAATTCCCCGGAATGGAATTTGTATGGAATGGAGGCGCCCATTCTGCAACACTCCTTCCCACCCACTGCAAAGTGCTCAGCCATAATTCTTCATCATCATCAGCCACAGCACAAAGTGCAGATAATGCCTTACAGATGTGTAGCGGGTACCGCGATTCTCCGAAGAATGACGAAAATGGCATAGTGGGAACTTCGCTACTTCAGAAAAATTGCGATGATTTATGACGTAGTGGGTACCTTGCATGTGTACTTGTATTAGTTGCCCCTAGAGACAACAATGGGCTCTACAAAGTCCGCTCTTCCAGCTTGTGCTGTGACTGTGCTGCGTGTTCCACGCAGGCCTGGCGATCTTTTTATCAGAACAGCGGTCTCGCACATCTGAGAGTACACTCAATGACATGCTGCTGAGCCCACTAAAAAAATTCGTATTTGTTTTGTGAGAAAATAAATACTATGACTTTGAAATGAATACTGGTTTGTGCTAGTTGGTAGGAATACGTGGTACAGTTACTTCCACTCCTCTTAAGAACGTGTTTTACCCTTGTCCCACTTTCTTAAGAGGGCAAGTAACTACATCACAAATCCAATGTTTTTTTTATGATTGCCTTACCTTCAATTTTTTTCATACAAAAGAAAAAAGAACCGTTACGAACCGTTACGGAACATTTTTTTTTCGTTCCGAAACAGAAACGGAACAGAACTTTTTGCAGTGGAACGAAAAACTGAAACGAAAAACATTTCGTTCCGACACCCTGGTTTTTATTGGCTAATTTTTATGTTATATATATATTTCATTTCATAGTGTTTTATTGATTCGTTTTTTTTTTTTTCAAACTTATTTTTCTTTTCAAACCAGTTTTAGCTGCGAACATCACTGTCTCCGAGATGGGCCTTTGTTTCCTGTGACAGGTAGATTTGCCAGGGAGCTCACCATATAATGCTTATGCATTTAAGAAAAAAAATGATCAATAGGGCATCAGTTAATTGAATAGATGCATCGATGAGTTAGTGCATTTCTTGTTTGTCAACCAATGGGTGAAGCCCTCCGGAACATAAGGCTTTAATTGCTCCTCCCTGAGACTTGCCCACTTGGCACAGTGGTTCAGTGTATCTGGCATACTGCTGCAGAGATGGCTTCCTTGCCGTGGCATTCAGAGTTGGACATCTACCAGTGACAGTAAACATAAAAGGGAAAGACTAGGTAAACATTTAAAAAAAAAATCTATATGTAAATGTGGAATAGAAGGCCCTCATATAATAATACTGCAAATATGATCTCTATAAGTACAAAAGTTATTTACATACATACAAAAATATAAGCTCTAATGCCTATTACTGCGCAAAGCAGTTTCTCGACACGGTGAAACAGAGGTTGGCTGCAGATGTTACGTACAAAGCATTTTTTTTTTTTGTGCTTAACTTTCCTTTCTTCTAGCATAGTTTGCAGTTCTGGGATTTTTCACTTTTTTGTCTTTGGTGCTGGGCACCTTGAGGTGCCTGTCAAAAACCCATAATTTCTATCCCCATTTGACCACTTTTGCCGAATACCAGACTGACCTTTAGGTTTCATCATTCTCTCATCCACGGAAAGGTTCCGACGCGGTTGAAAAAAATAGTGTGGATGAATTGTTCATGTATTGCAGTAGAGAAGACACGCGGTGAATCTTCCCATGCGTTCCGATGGTCATCTTCTCTAGATCAGAGACACTCAGTTAGGCAAGAAACGCCGTGAACCTTTTACGTAGCATCACTGACGATGGAAGAAGGCCTTGAAATATGTGTCATTGACTCCAATAGCAATGCAGGCGCAGAACTTGGATGATTCCCATGTACACCAGAAGTCCGACGAACTTGCACATCTCCTTCTCAGTAACCCCTCTCAAGGATCAATCCCTCTCACTGTACATTGGCTTTTCGAAAATATGCATCCCCGCATACTTATTTGTGTGGTTGCATATCTCTCAGATGACCTTGGCAGTAAGAAATGGCGCTTAAGAAACCGCCGCTTGGCACTCCACTCCGAAGTGCTAGGCCAAGGTCTACTCCGAGCCGTCTTTGCGGAGACAACTCCACTCTATGCAGCCAGCACCAAGCTTGTCCTGCCCGAATGACGTTGACGCCCTGCAGATAAGAGCTGTGACCTTTAGAACATGCTGGATATGTTTACGTCGACATGTGGCAGTGATAAAAATGACCTGAAGAGAAAGCGAGACTTACCGGCAGACACCTGCTGATGTTTGCGGCGATTTGATGCATTCGCTGTTCCCAGGAGAATTGGCGAGTGATGTCAACACCATAGCCGAAACCACAAGCGTGCCTCCCCAACTGTGAAGGAGCTTTAAAAATTTCCCCGCGACAGAGAAAAGAAACTCAAAAGAGAAATTGATAAAATACTTCCTCTTTTACCGTTTGGATGGCGTGAGCTGTCCAAAAGCGCTCGAAGAGCACCAAAATTTGAATTTGTATTCATCGATAACGTACTATCGATGGGAATAGGAGCGGTCACGAAAGTGTTAATGAGGTTTTATTGTTATCCAAAGACACCACTGCAGTATCATTCATATACCCTCTGTTTTCCTCTTTCAAACTTAAACGCTGCCAATGAATGGTTCGATGATCGAGTGGCGGGTTTATGAGTGGACAAAGAGTATAATGCTTTTTTTTTTCTTTTTTTGTGACGCAGGCAGCCATTTGTGCAGGAGCACCTGCTCTTCTACACAGAGCTGCTGGGAGTGTTTTTGCCACGCTTCTTTCGCATGGACCTGGCAAGCCGCTACTGTGCATTCACGCTGTATCGGGTTACCAAGGTGCGATGCAGTCTCTTCTGCTGCTTGTTGCAGGCATATATGCCTCCCCCACATACTTTTCATTACCAGCCTTACTTATTGTGGCAACTTAGTGGCCGTAACCTTGTGATGCTAAGCACACAAGAGGCCATGGCTTTGATTACTGGCTACTGCGGCCACATTTCGATGTTGGTAAAATGCAAAAACGCCAGTGTGCTCAAGGTTTTGGTGCATGTTAAACACTAGAGTGAAACAATAAATCAATAGACCGATGAAATATTTTTTGAAAACTCTGCTGACCTTAAATTCGCTGTCATAGGTTTATTCTTAGAAGAGAAAAAAAAAGGGGCCAAGGTTCTGCTTCTAAATTTTGTGTTAGTATTTCTGCACATCAAGGGCAGTGTGATGTTGTGAATTTGAAAGTACTCTTTCTTATATTATAGCCACTCTGGCTCCACAAAATTTCCTGCAACTTGGTACGTTAAGTCTCTGGCCCCTTCTGTCAGCAATGTTAATTTTTTTAAGGGGTGATGTGGCAGTGGTAAAGGTAAATATGGTCAAAATGTTCTATATTTCTTTTTTCTTTTTTTTTTTGCGATCTTCAGGCCATCTTTTATGTTGTGGTGAAATATTAGAAGAAAAAAGCAGTAGATGGTGAGAAAAAAGCACTTTACAGGTGGGCTGTCATCAAAAACTGAGAAAATAGGACTTAAGAAAATGCAAATCTTGCAGCTTCCCTTTGGCACAGTGATGCCGTCCTGGCATCATTGTAAAGAGGAGAAATCGGAGTTCAAGACGGCCACAAACCCGCATTTCTCCAATGAAAAATAAAACCGACTCCTTTCCGAGTTCCTTTTTTTTAGCTTTGAGCTCCATTTTCTCAGCTTTGGTTTTTTTGGGGAGTTGCTGTCGGTCATCCCTGTGCTATTTCACAAGTAAAGACAAGACCATTTTGTTTTTTGCACTTAGATCCTGAAACATTGGCGAATGCTGCAAAGTTTTTCATATTTGTCTGCACTTCATACAGATTGCATCACACATATTTTTATTATTGGCTTTTTGCAAAAGTTGTTAGTAGGCATGTGCGAATAGTAAATTTTAGGTTCAAAGCAAATAGTGATTTGATCAAATAATTTTGAATCGAATTCAGATAGTATAGGTCACATATTATAAATAAAAATGAGCACATTTGTCATGACCCAACTAACCTGCACAATATTCTTTTTTTAATTTAAACAAGGCATGTGCAAATGTCATTCTTTTTGGTTCAAAGGGAAGTGGAAGCAACTTTAAATAGTAGCAGGATTTGACTTTCAGTAGAATGCAAGTGATAACCTGTAAAATATGTTACGTTTTAAAACTTACTATACTTAGAGCATATAAGCCAGTATAAGGAGCTTTTAAACTTAAAAAATGATGTGTCATTGTGAGGGTAGTATGTTCATTTAACCTTGAAGTGAGCTTCGCGGCAGTGTGGATTTCCCCTGGATAGCTGTATTCACGGTATAGCACCCCTCCAGTGCAGTGAAACCGCCTTTACAGGGGTTACATGCGGTTTATATATGTCTAGTGGTTCATTTGGAGTACTTCGAAATTTAGAATAATTTAAATTCGTTTCGAAGCGAATTTGAATACTGTAATATTCGTTCGAATATTCGCACAAGCCTAGATTTTAGTTTTGATATCAGCATAACAAATCACATATGCGTGCCAAATTTGATCACTTTATCCCCATAAATAACAGAAATAGTCTTCATTGCCACATGAAGTATGTAAGCCCTAGTAAACACGTCAATCTATATCACAACCAGTTGGTGCGGGAACATCGAGGTGGCAGCGCCACCTGTATGTTATCCTTGTACACTCTCTCTTTTACCAAGCATCTTGTTACGGCAAGAGTTGCATTCTTAGTATTGTGAAAGGGTCATTTATTTCTTAATATGCAAAAAATTGTTCTTCTCTTTCTTGCCCCCTATTTGTATGTGGTTAAAATTGTTCTGGACTTCCCAAACGAGCAACATTGCAACGGTTCCCTTGATTGTTTTTCCTGGATAACTGATGTGCTGTTAAGCTATGTGACACACTGTGTGTGCTAATTTGCATTGTGATCGCAATACCATAATGATAGCAACAGTGGGACTCCTGCAGAAGCAATGAGCTCCATCTGTTCAAGCCCATACCTGGTGAATGGAAAATGTGCCATCAGCAAGGACATTCTATTTAGGGTATACAGTAGAATCTCCGTGATACGAACCCAGCTGATACGAATTCGTAAAATTCCCCGGCCGAATTCTGTTGTGTCCACTGGGCCGGAATTCGGCTGTTCCAAACACTTTTGTGTCGCAACAGGCGATATGAATTTGGGTACCAAAACCGTCAAGCGATGGCCAGCGCACACACAATCAAAACTGCTGTTTTCGTTTGCCACAACCTGCTGTGGACGAAGTTGTGGTCGCTATCGGCGCGATCATGCAAGGCGACAACGAAACTCCGAAGGTACAGTACTCACAGATTCAAACGCGACATCAAAATTTTTAGTATAATGACTTGTGCGCGCAATTGCTCGAGATAACAACGTGATGTCGCGACTAATTAGGCCTCTAAAGATAATGTTGGCGCTAATCTACGCGTTAGAGTCGAAATCACGCCGATATCACCCACACTGAAGACGGTAGAAACTAAAACATGGGCATTACTTAGCCCTAAATTGTCCTATTTCAATCTGTGAGTACTGTACATGCGCATCCAATGCTCTCCGAGTCAAAGCAATGCTGCTTTCCACAACTGCTGTAGACGAAGCTGTGTTAGACGCGATCATAGATAACAACGACGTAGCGTTGAAGTCAAGTGCGTGGACAGTACACACAGATTGAAAACGGAACTACCGTTTGCAGCAGCCGCTGCACACGAAACCGCGGTCGCTATCGACGCACTCGTCAGTAGCAACTACACAGCTCCGAAGGTATGCGCCTAATGCAAGCGTAGATTAAAGACGATAAAGCCGTCAAAAAGCATGAAGCGTTTTGGCATTCCTGTCATTCGCTTGGGACTATGGTGGGGTGGGCTTCGGCATTTAGTTTTCAGTTGGCCTCAAGTGAACATTCGACGCGCACATTCGTGGCAGCCACCGTTCCTTAGTGGTTCGTTCATGTGTGTCCCAGAAAGACATATGCAAGTTATTTAGACAGAAATACAGTAACCTCTCATTATAACGAAGTCGGCGGGACTGCGAAAAAATTTCTTATAAGCAGTATTTCTATATAAGCGACCACTCGAGAAAAGCTAAAGCAGCCGAGCTTTAATTGCACTACAACTGGGAGGAAGTCGAAACACAATGTATTCATTGAAGCAAAACTTTTTTCAGATGCAAGAAAAGCACTCTGAATAACACAATCACATGGCCAATCACACAGCGCACCCTATGGAATGCTATGGCGCAAGTCAGCCCGTGGTCTTTTGGCCACTTTTCGGCAGCCAAGATAATGTGGTTTTCTGGTGTCTCAAAGCACCAGGAAAAACTTTATTTTCGTGTGGATTCTATCACAGGAGACACCAGTCATGTGATTACGACTGAGATCAACAGTTCAGGCGCGCTGCACCATGGAATTTCACCACTCCTGTTCGCTCCGCAGTACAGCTGACAACCGATTTTCTGGACCTGTCAGGGACCACAAAATAGTGTGAAAAATCGAACAGTCCAAAAGATGTTAAGACATGAAAATGAATTTTATTTGTATTAGAGCAGCCTAAAAAGTCTACAACAATGCCCTGCTTCATGCTACAGTTGGGGACGGGCAGATTTGGTTGTACTTGGGCTACAGTAATGTTGTCAGCGTAAAGTTGTCAGGCGATTGCTGCCGCCGACCGTTCTGTACGGTACAGTGGGTGGCTCCGTGGCACCAAGCAAACAAAATTTTATGCCAGTCACAAAAAGACGCATGCGGTGTCTTGTCTGGTTGGTGGGATTTAATGACGTGGTCTGGGGTTCTTTAACCTGCACTGACATCGCACAGTACGCGAGCCTACAGCAGTTCACCTTTGTTTAAATGCAACCGGGATCGAACTCTAGTCTTTCAGGTCAGTAGCCGAGCACCTTAACCACTGAGAAGTGGCAACGGCAGATAACATGTGACAAGCACGGCAGCTTGACACACGACCAACATGACCGCATGCAGAATGACAATTGGAAAAATAAATGCAGAAAAAAAACCCTACTGATGTATTAATGATGGTGATAAGGCTGACTGAAAAAGAAAAGTTCAGTCCTCTAGAGCATGGTTTCTCATAATGGGTTCCACAGGCCCCTCCTTGGGGTTCTGTGAGCCACTGATAAATTTTCCCTGGTTCCGCACTCGCCAAGTCACATAGATGGTCAACCCAAGGTGCGATCAATCTAAGGAACCTCCATTCCTAGGCACTTAATGGAGCTTAGCATGGAGCTTAATGGAGGAGGTTCCTTGGCACTTAATTGGAGCTTAGCAGCGTTCCCTGGGACCAACATGATTGAGAACCCCTGCTCTAGAGCATTTTGCCAGCCAAGCAAGAGCAGGCATGGCCTCCGAAACTGGAAAATTGTGTGCACTCCCAATCTTGGAGGCAACAGATCTGGCCACTGGAAGCCAAACTTGACCAAGCCAGCGGGAAAGCTTTCAAAATCAAGCGGTGTGGCTCAAAACGAGTGATTTAGCCTGAAAAATCGAACTTTAGAGCATAAATACATTAAAAAAATCAGTCGCGAAAATGTATTAGCTCTATAATAACCTTGACGGTGCACTTATGGAGTCCAAAAGGTCCATAGAGTCTGAAAAATCCGTTGGCGACTGTAAATAGCTGGGAGCACTGGTACCTGTTACTTGTTACCTTTTACTAGGCGGTCATCGGTCGTGGGTTTGGTACTTTTGTGGCCTGTTCTGTGCCTGCATGAGACAGCATTAATTTGACACTGCATGCACAAAAGGGTCGCCGCCCCTCGGCGATGCCTTCACTTGCCCCTTCGTTCTAAGTGGGTAAAGCTCTTCGTGCTCGTCGAGCAATGCGGCTTAATATGCATGCGTTTGGGTCAGGATCGGAAGAAATTTCTAATAAAGCGATATTTCGAGTGAAGCGATTTCATTATAACGAGGCATTACTGTAAATGTCTTTGCATATATCGTGGTTTGAAAACGGATTTTGCTAGTTTTCTGGTGATATGAACTTCTGGGTGATATGAATATTTTCGCTCCCTTTGAAATCCGTGTCATCGAGATTCGACTGTATTATGCCAGCTTCGGACACACACATTGCACATGCAGCTTTTTATGCAGAAAGGAAGAACAACCAACACTCGTAAAATGCCAGCAGCTGTTAAAAGCTGTTCATATCTTGATCACATGTCCTCACATACTGTGCAAACACAAAAATGTTTAGTGAATCATACAAATAACACATGCCTTTCTTCCCTACTCTACTTCTAGGAGATGGTCACCTTATTTCTTATAGTACCATCATAACTTAAATCTGTTTCGAGTCATCTGTTTCGAGTCTTTGCGTTACAGCAATTCATGGACATTTATAGTCACCTTCAAATTAATTGAATAATTAGGTCCTTGTTGCTAAGGTAAATTATTGTACATCCAAAGCGTCTGCTTTTGTCTTCTCTCATCTTAATTGGCTAGAGCCGGAGCCAAAATCCACAGCTGAATATTTGACGTGCGAACATTCACAGTTGCCGATGTCATGTTGCTGTGGCGATCAGCCGCAGAAGAGCAGTCACCACTTCCTGTGGTTCTGTCATAAACACTGCTTGCGGATGCGCTGTCAGTGCCGCTTAAAAATTACGCTTACACATCCTGCGCACGAAATCCGGGTTAAGTGAGGTATTAACCTACTTATACGGTAGACTCTCGTTAAACGGAACCTGAAGGGACCAGGAAAATGTGTTCCATTTACCAAGAGATGAACAGGGGTGCACAATTCAAGCATGAAACCAATTGTGTTTTAGAGTCTGTTGTTCCATTTAAGCAGCACTTTTGTTTAAGAGATTTTTCGTTTAGTGAGAGTCTGCTGTATCTTGCACAAAAGTTCACAAATGAGCCTTACTTACAGCATCTGCAGTGCTTTTTCGTTTGCTACAGTTGACATGAAAGTCAACTTCACAGTGTACCAACGGGGGTCATCATCTCTTTGCAAGCTCTGTGTCTATGCGAGTGAGTTTGAAGAATGTCATGAGAGCATTTCTTTGTTGCTTTTAGGACAGCTTGCGCTATTGTTGTTACTTTCGAATTTGGTAGCTGAAAAAGCCAGAACCGTTCTTTCAGGAAACCTCTTAATGCTAGTCATTCAGCACATACTGTATACACTCGACTAAGGGCCGCGCTCATGTAATAGCTGCTCCCCCCAACTTGGCAGTTCAAATCTTGAAAAAAAAAAAAATCTCGCCAGCAAATGGCAGCGTCGTCGCGTCTTGCGTACGGCACATTTCGCGGGAGCCGCCAGATTGCTGGCAATAGGTCACCAGGATTTGCAATCCCATGGATGGCATGGACGGCACTGAGGACGATTGGATACATGAATGTGCGGATGACCCGAGCAGCGGCAACGAGCCGAGCCCGAGCAGAGATACGGATGAAGACATCTAGCGAGTATGTCCGCAGCTAGACGCCAGATATCCCACCGTTAGGTATATATGGCACGATTAAATAGGTTTTCCATACGTGGATCGAAAATTGAACAAAAATTTCGCACTTCCGTAGAAGGGCTGCACCCCATCAAAATCGCGGAAAAAAAAAAGTGCGGCCCATACGCAAGTGTATACGATATTTATTTACTATTAGCCAACATCTTCAAGCAAAATAAAAAAATCTGGGCTCTTGCTTTCTTTTTTTTATGCCATCTGTCTGCTGTGCTGTCGCTTCTGTCTGCATCTTGCCAATTGTTGTTGTGCTTATGTTGCAGGTCCTTTTTCAGCCTAACCTGTTTGCGATGATCACGGAAGGTGAGTTGCATCACACGTCAACCATTGCAGCCTCCCTATCTCTCTCTTTCCTCTCCCCTTTCTCTCTTTTCTTCATTCACATTTCTGCTTACCCTTTCAACTTCAGGACCTTTCCTAAGCCAGGAATGTGTGGGTGTGTTTGATAAGCAAACAGAGGAGAGGTGTGTTCAGCCAACGTTCGCTGAACCTACTACTGTAGAATGTTTGTGATACGAATTTCAAGGGGGAGCGTAAATATTCGTATTACCCGAAACTTCATATCATCAAGAAAACAAGCTAAATCCATTTTCAAACCACGATACATGCACAAAAAATTTATTTCTGGGAAAAGAACTCTCGTATCTTTCTAGGGCACTCACAAACAGACCAGTAAGGGATGGCGCAGCTGGCTGCCACGAAAGCACCTGTCAAAGCTTCGCGTTAGGCCAACTGAAAACTAAGTGCCAAATATTGCTCCACCATAGTCATAAGCGAACAACAGGAATGCCGAAAAGCTTCGTGCCTTTTTACAACTTTATTGTCTTTAATCTACCACTGTGTTTAGCCGCGTACCTTCAGAGCTGAGTTGTTGGTATCGAGGATCATGTCAATAGCGACCGTGATTTCATGCGCTGCTGTCGCAGGAAACGGTAGGTCCATTATTAATTCGTCTGCTCTGGCCGTTCACGTACCTTCAAAACTACGTCGGTGCTATCTATGATCACGTCTTCTAAGGTATTGTGCGCCGCGGTTGCGGCAAGCAGCATTGCTTTGACTCGATCAGCATTGGATTCACATGTATTTTCAGAGCTTCATCGTCGCCATACATGACCGTGTTGACAGCGACCGCAATTTCGTCCACAGCTGTTGTGGCAAACAATAACTGCAGTTCTGACTGTGTGTGCACTGGCTGCATGCGCATACTTTGAAGCTTCCGGAGCACGCTGTTCTCAGCTGTCGCTTGATGGTCTCACTACCAAAGTTCGTATCACCCATTGCGACGCAGAAAAGTGTTTGGAACGTCAAAATTTTGGCCCATTGGAGACAATGAAATTCGGCTGGGGAATTTTGCAAATTCATATCGGGCCGAAATTCGTAAGAGCAGGGTTCTTGTCACCGAGTTTCTACTGTATATAGTGAATACAACGTACTGAGAAAAATCTGGTGTCGTACCCTAGTGATTTTGGAGCATCTGCACACGTGCGCCAAACTAATACAGTGGAACCCCGCTGTTACGTTCCTTACTGATGCGTTTTCCCGGCTGTTACGTCGTTTTCCGCCAGTCCCGGTACAGCTCCCATAGGGTACAATGTATTGGGAACCCCCCTGTTACGTCTCAACTGTGGGACCGTTCTCGTATGATACGTTGCGAAGTGCGCTCTGAGCCGACCGAGTGAGTGCCGAAGAGAGCGGCCGTGATGACTTTTCACGCAGCTTGGCCTGGTCTGACCGTAACATTAGCCGCATGAGAGGCGCAAGCGACAGGTACTTTCGGTTGACGCAAACAAAAGCACAGCCTTCAAGATCCGTTTTGCAAAGATGGCGTCTATGACGCAATTCCTCGCGAAAGCAAGGCCTTCGAGTTTGGCATTTACTTATGACAAAAGCGTAGCCTTTGAGATTTGTATTGCAAAGATGGCGTCTGTGACGTAATTGCTTGAGAAAGCAAGGCCTTCGAGATTGGCATTTACTTCTGCCATCGCGTTGGCGTAGAACTATTTGTCGGAGTTTGTCTGAGGAGTTCGAGCTGGTTGGAGTTCACGTGGTCGTGCGCGCGGTTCGCGGTTGGACTCGCCGCGCTGGTCGTGCGCACGTGTGCTTAGTTCTTTCACGCCTACAGCTGTTGGTGCTAAAAAAGATCACATACGTTGATTATATTTCTGTGAATGACGCCGTCCCCAGCTCCGCGTTTCCATCCGTCGACTAGACCGTGGCGATGCAACCGTCGACAATATCACGAAGGTATCGCCATGGGTGATCGCTTTACATGAGTAAAAGCACCAGGCAACGTTGCACGGTTTTTTCACGCGTAAGCATTGAAATAAAATTCTGTACCACTAAATATTTTGTCGTTTTTCCTGTTTTTCGGCTCTTGCGTTTCCCGTCTCTTACGTTTATTTTCTACGGTTCCTTCAAAAACGTATCAGCGGTGTTCTACTGTAGTGGTTTTCCTTTTCCACTCTCTTTTGTGATAAATTCAGTTTGAAGTGGGCGCTCGTCCTGTCTGCTCCTTTTGTATGTCCTCGTTGTTTGGCACTGCGCAGTTATCTAATGAAAATCTCAGCATATATTTAGCATTCTTACCAGCACACAGTTGCGATGAATTCTCGATGCAGTTGTCCCGGTGCCCAAAGTATTGACTGGTCTCCCAAGCCGTAGGGCCCACCAATAAGTGTACTAAGGTCACTTCATGTAAAAGCCAATTTTGCTGCCTCAATTTATGGCATGGCTGCCGCTGTGCTGCCGTGTTTATATCTTTTCTTAAAGTGCAAAAAAATAGCTTGGGAATCAAGGGACGGAAGTGTTGCTCCAAGAAAAATACTGATGCGTGCGGTGCGAAGCGCCTGTTTTTCGCATTTCTTGCACCGCACCTGCCTGACACTGACATTTACCTCTAAATTAACACAAGCTGAAATGTAATGATTCTGAAAGTGATTCTTGGGCAGTTGTGCTAGTAACCAGGCCAAGTTGATTTTCACTCTGAGCTGCTGCTAATGTGGAGGAGTGAAGCATAGTGACACTTCTAGCGGTTTCCTTGTTTGGCTTCTTTGTGGCCACACCGGAGCATTTGAGCTGGCGGTGACAATTGTATACATCTGGAGTTTCATTACGGCATTTTTTTTTAAATTTGTCCTGTGGCACTGTTGCAGTATAACTGTTGCAGGCATTGCTGCTGCTTGTAGTAATTCTTTTCACGCTTTGTGGTGTCAAATCAGTAAAGGTATTGCCGCACTGGTGCAGGGGACTGAACGCCTTTTGTGGCACAGCACGATGAAACGTTAACAATAATTTATTTTTTAACTTTCGATGTGCAATTTTCTCTTGCCGGATTCGGTTGCGCTCTGACAGGCAAAAGACGATGTCTGAAGATTGGTTCATTTGTCTTTGTGTAAACTGTCATCGCACAGGATGGATATATGCTAAATGTTAAGTTAGATTAGCTCGCAAATTGGCAAACCCTCATTTCTCACACGTGTGGCTGTTCCAGCGGAAGCGAGCCTCGGCAGTGCCGGACAGTCGGCGTCGCCAGTGGGCAACGCTCTGCAGCGACAGGCGGTGAGTGCCCCAGTGGCCACCTTGGTGCGGCAGCACATGGCCGACATTGAAGAGCCTGGCTTTGTCTACCGGCCCCTCAACGGTGAAGAGAGACGCAAAGAGGTGTGTGCCAAGGCACTGGACAACTGGTACTTTGTTGTGAGATGTTGGATGCACTAGGTGCAAAACACAGGTCAAGTGTAGCTTGTCTAAAGGGGTACAAAAACTGCTTCAGTGCAGTGACCATCAAGTGTATTTTGTCCTGATGCTCTTTGTAACTCTAACCCAACTAGATTTGCATCAAATGGAAATTTTTTACTACCTGCTCTTTGCACTAATTATGGACGACACACTGCTTTTTTTTTTTTGCTTTATCTATGTGGAATTCAATTCCCTTATCAAACACTGTTCATTGATTGGTTTATTTAAAAAACAGTTGTATTCTTATTTGCTAAATTACTAGGTGGGTATTTTTTCTTTCAGTAATATTGTTTATTATACCATTTTTCTTTACCTGTTTCTGATTTTTTGTTGTTCTATCACAACGCAAGTTTTCTTGTAATATTGCTGTTACCACTAATCAGGGAATTTTTATTCTGTAATCTTGGACAGGAAGTCACCATGCGGCCTAGTGCTTTCAGACCTCCTCCTGTATGTTTATTCTGTATGATGTTCTGTACTAATATGTGAAATAAACTTGAAACTTCAAAAAAAAAGTAATAAAGCAAAATTTGTTGGCAGTGCTGCCATGTGAACATTCAAGCCAAAGGTTATGTTCCGCTCAGTTTAGCAGAAGGCCTTCAACCTGGCTTGGAATGTTGCTTGCTCTCTTCTGTGGCTTTTCCTTTCTTTTTTGGTTGTAGGCAGCATAATTCAATAGCCAACATTCTGTGAAGCTCGTTGCCCATGAATGTCAGTCATTTTTTAATGGCAGGGAAAAAAAAAGTAAATACAGCTCAAATCACTCACAACGTCACCGCTTGCATAATAGTGCAGGACTGGCTGTACAGTAAAACCTGTGAACCTCGTTGATACCTACCTGCCGGCAATATACCATAACTACGTGCTAAATGATAGTGTGCAGTAACCATCAAGTACAAATCTGCATCTCCTGATTTGCGCTGCCACTCCCAGTGAAGAAATAAATGCTATGCCGTCTCAAATGATTGCGTGCAGCCAACAAAATATTTAACAACGCATTGCCGACTTCGTTTCCATCTGTTCAATGAAGTCTGCTCAGCTTACGAGATGTGATGTGTGCTTGCTGCAATCTAGGGATGCCATCATTGTTTACAGGAGCAGTAAAACGTGGCATCAGCACCAGAAAACCAGAAAAACTGACAGGGTCTTTTTGTGCATTTGCATAAGATGATTCAAAGATACTAAAAGCCATCCGGTGGGCCTATTTTACTGGATGCTTCATATTACGGGAACATCACTCTTTAAAACAAGGACGACATTTCCTTCTAATTTTACAGCAAGTTTACACGAATGTAAATTGACCCCGATATCACAGATGGTCAAAATTAATGCAGAGTCTCCTGCTGAGGGATGCCTCATAATCATATTGTGGTTTCAGCCTTAAAATTGCGGTATTTAGTGTGTAAGTCTTACAGTAGTAATAGCTTACAGAAACTCATTGTGAGAGCTGTCTGCTGCGTAGGTAATCCACCTGGTGCAGCTAGCGAGGCAGGCATGCCGGACCATCAACAGACAGCTAGAGCAAAAGCTTGGCGTCGGGGGCAACCACAACGGCAGCGGTGTGCAACAGCACAACGATCTCTTCAATGCCGGAAGCAGTAGTGGAGGCGGCCGCCTGGGTTGGTGTTGGGGCGTGCTAAAGCGCACTGGCAAGAGGTGGCTAAGCTCACTCGTTGCCTCCGGGGTCCCCGACGAGGTGGCCGAGTGGAAGCGAACGCATCACTACTTGCGGGCCTCTGTTGAAGAGCTCTGCGGCGCCTTCAAGGTGGGTATCTTCACTTTGCTTTCTGGTCCACGGAAAGCACAGTGCTTATGCACGGGTTGAGATAAATGTGACAAAAGGAAGCTACCTGTTTCAACATTTCCAATACCTGCATAGTTGCCTTTAGCTACACTACCGTTTATCTGCACTGTATCGAAACGACTGAACTGAAGCTGCACTATGCCCCTAAAATGTAATTGTAGTCGGCACAGGCAAAGGCAAAAAAACGGAGCTCAAAATCGCGTAAAAATATCATGAAACCCCAGTTATACGTCCCCCGGTTTTGCGATGACCCACACTTTACAACAAATTGTCCACTTCCCGGTGAAGGCCCCATAGAGGCAATGCATTAAAAACCTCAATGATCTGGCGCAATCTGGTGCCCAATCCACATTACATGATGACCCATACAAAGCGGGGGACTGAACAGTGGACAAAAGGAAAACGTTCTAGGCAGGCCTGTAGCCATGGGGGGGGGCTTGGGCCCAAGCCCCCCCCCCCTTAAAGTTTGGTGAAGAGGTGTTTTTACCAAAAATAAATAATGAAAATAGGTGTTTTTCTCATATAGCCAAGGTTTTCAGCAAGTGCCCCCCCTTCCCCGAAAAAAATTCCTGGCTTTGGGCCTGGTTGTAGGCCTCTTTCCCTGCAATATCTCTTTAGGATGGGGCCCCTATGCATGCGGAGTGCTTGACCCTGCTACCTCGCTCGACCGGTTTGTTTTGGCATAGCTTTCTGCCTTGTCTGATCATTCCCTGCAGCCACCGGCGCCACCTGATTCTTCTGAGTGGTGTGGTTATGACGTCCTTCACTTAGAGGCTGTTACTGCTCCACTCTCCCCCCACCTCTTCATCATCTCCAAACAAGAATCTCTTCTCTCCCAGCCTCTCCTTGTGCCAGAGAAGTGTTTCTTTCTTTTCATTCAGCAGATCGCAAACACCTTCACACCAGATGCCTTGGTTCTTGCTCATCTTGTTCGTGATTGTATCGCGCAGTGACGCAGAATGTTCCAAAGTGCACAGTTTTGTTCCTCAGGAACAAGCTTAGCATCCATGAAGCCGAAAAGCAGCATGTTGCCACAAAAGCAACACTGCCCGGGACCTCAAAAGACCGAAATCTTCACTGAAAACGATCTTGGCCTACAAAGCTTGCATTCTGTAGAACGTGAACAAGTTCTGTCTCAAGTGGAAGGCGGCAAAAGAAGGCCAGCACAAAAAGTTGGACAAAGTACTCGTCCAGTGGCTGCCTGAATCGGGGAGGTCTGCTATCAATCTCGATGGCGCAATCCTAAATGAAAAGGCCGACCTCGTGGCGTTGCATCTCGGTACTGATGACTTGAGGGCATCGAACAGGTGGCTCGATCGTCTTACAAATGAAGCAAAATTGTTTACAGCCGCTCCTATGGTGAAAGCTCCAGTGGAAGGTGAAGGAGTGGATTGATGGAGCCACTGCTGTAGACTATTGCGGCACACAAACCTTGCAACATTTTTATTAAAGCGGCAACTTCTACCACTTCCAGCCAGAACAAAGCCTCGCGTTCAAATGGAACAGCTGTCGTGGTGGAAAGTGGAGCAAAGAGCGCTTGACAACACTGTTCTATGCTCACGAGGACATTTCTGAAGAAGTGCCTGTGCTCCCGATTGGCAAATTTGCTAGGCCGCAGCGTTCTAAGACCTTGCAGACATTGCCGTGCAGCTACGATTTCAACAAAAAAGGAGTGGATGGTGTCTCGTTCTTCACAGACTTTTTGCACCATCTTGAGCAACGTCGGCGTTGCAATCCTTCTTCCAAACTGCACAAGCCGACTGCAGCCGCTGGATGCTGGCATAATCAAGTGCATGAAGCAGGGGCGCAGAAAGTGGCTAGTGCAGCGTCGGCTAACAGCTGTGGAGTGCAAGGAGGGGCGGAAAAAAGATTTCCGTGCTCAATGCCATGCATTCGATTATCAGTTCATGGAACGCTATGTTGCAAGGTACAATCGCTAACTTGTTAAGCATTGTGGCTTCGTCCGACAAACTGCCTTCACTGCTGGCAGCTCCACATCATCGATTGAGGACGATGCAAGTTCCGTTGATGACGATTTCGAGAGTTGAACCTCCCTACAACCTTCGCCAGTACATTAAGTCCAGAACGTTGCCATCTGTGGCGACCTGTCGCTGGATGATGCTATCACGCAGGTGTTTCCTTGTGCCGCTGCCGCTGCGACATAAGACGAGGACAAGGAAGCTGACTCCACTGCAGATGCTGGCGTGCCTATGTCGTTAGCTCATGTGGTACAGCACATAGACGGCTTTCAGAGCTTCGTTTGTGCACGTGACACCACTGAGGACCTTCTTTTGGATGTTACCCGAATTGAGCGGAAGCTCTTGCATTCGTTATCAAAGAAAGAGCAAAAGAAGCTTAGCAATTTTTTTAAACTGTGTGTTCTCACGTGACAACATTTGTGCATAATGTGCCATGGTCCGCAATGGCTGATGGGAATCACGCCAGTGGATTGTGGCACATGCAAGGTTTGTTTTAATAAACAATAGCTGGCGCCTGCACTGCAACAGTACTCTCTTTGTTTTTATGTGTGGGATTTGAGTTTTCAAGCCCTGTACAGTTTGTTGGTAGTTTGCATTGAGGTTTCTCGCAAATGCGTCGCACTAAAGAGTGTTTTTACAAGCATAATTTTTTATTTTTACATTTTACTACGCTTTTTCGCGGTCCTATGAAAGTTTTATAGTCATGGTTACACTGTACCAAACTTCACAGAGGCATCTAGCCTTGCCTAGTCTAGTGTTTATCCATTCGGATGCTCAAAGCTTTGCTCTTCCTTTCTTGCCTTCTTCGCATACAGTGGTTGCATAGGAACATGTAAAAAAAAATAATAAATCGTAAAGGCCAGTGTAATGAAACTGGGGATGTATGCTGACTTCCATTTGGCTGTTGCTACAGTAGATCGTCTGCCGACACTAACGGTGGAGCATTCACCTGTAGGCCTTTGAAAATTTTTTGCCAAGGGAAGGCAAAAATTTCCGTGGAAAAATTTGGGTGTGTGATTATTATGCGAGTGTGACCGTTGTGGGAGTGAGTACAATAAGCTTGCCCATGTGACAGGGGTAGTATTAGGTGGCTACAGAAGTTTCCTGTGAGCCCGTTGTAATTTTTTCACATTGGCCTGTTATAGTGTGAACATGTATCACAGCGCGGCTTTCATGTCAAAAAAAAAAAACATGTCAGTGACTGCACTTTGCATAGTGACTCAAATTTTAATGTACAGGGAGGACGTTGTTGATACGTTCCCGTTTCGTACAATTTTGTGGTGGCAACGTTTGTGATAATGTTATCAAGCGAAACCGTACGATGTTATAATGAATGTGGATTGTATTCTTTTTTTTTTTTGGTAGTATGTTTTTTCCCGCATATTTTTCAGAAGCTCACGAGTGAAGTTCTGCTGTAACGATGTATATTGCCAGCCTTACTGACTTTATATTTAACTGTGTTTCGCATAGCAGGTGAGCTTTCAGTACAATGAAATTTCTATGCAACGAGGAAAATTTCCATTGCCTGTAATTTTTTGCTAATTTATAGGCTTATGTGTAGCGGCTTCACTATGCGCCAGTTTATTTGTGCAAACATGACTACCTTTTGCAGCTGAACAAGGATACCGAGCTGTCTACCTTGCCCCTTAATGGGTATGAGCCAGTATCGTTGTTTGCGTCATCACGCGACGTCACCGACTCCATCGAGGGGCAGAATGGCTTCCGGCAGTGCCTGGACAACACAAAAGCCTACAACTATCATGGAAATCCTGATACGGAACCCATTCGTAGCTACGAGGTGGTCTTTCTCGTTCGCATGCTCCACCTGCTGTCCACTGCCATAAATGACAAGGTGAGTGCACCGCAGTACCTTATACTGCTGCTGCAGTTGTGTCCAAGCAATGCTGTACAGCTGTGTAACGAATAGCGCGCAATTCATTTTATGCTTAGGCTAGTGCAAATATAACTTTTTTGGCTCAGAGCGAGGCCGGAGCTAATGGTAATTAGTATAGAATAATTTCCAAGCAGTTGTTTAATAGTTGTCGGGTGAATGTTATACGCGATATGTTATTTCTTTTAAATAGAGCTGTGCGAATAGCAAAATTTTTGGTGTGAAGCGAATTCAAATAATAAAGTTTGAGTGCAAATTGAATCGATAATTTTCTATTATTTCTCGAATATTTTTCTAATACAGTCAACGTCCGATTTTTCGGACTCTCTAGGGACCGCGAAATCGTCCGAAAAATCGGGCAGTCAGAAAAAACGAATTCATGCGCTTTTATTCCGCCCAAGCGGTCAAATCGTCACAACCACGTCCGAAATAGCTTTAGTGCCTCCCAGTACAATTATCAGGCATTTTGGTGCGCGCCCAGGCGCTCGCAAATACATTCGGTACCGCCACTTGCAAGAATGCATCTCGTGATGAGCGCCACTGATACCAGCAAACCGTGGGATAGATAACGGCTCCCTTGCATGGAGCGTTTGGAAACGATGACGCGGAAAACAAAAACTGTGGCGGAAGAGCGGACGACTCGTCTGGCTTTCCCCGATGCGTGTGCACATCTAAACAATGCGTACACACATCGCCGAATCTCCGCCGATACGCTGCATTTGCTGCCGTGTGAAGCCGATCGTATCTAGTTGTGTGCAGCACATCGCCAACTAAGCTGAAGCCGTCACTGTACTGTTGCTGTATCGTACACACGCATTTATCATGAAAGGGTTCGTGATGCGCACTTTGTTCCTGACTGCACATGGGCGTGGCAATGGCGAGCTGGTTTCGTCCATGAAGGCAATGCGTCTGTGCGGTGCACTTAGCGGTCTTGCACAAAGAGGCAGCAAGAATCTCGTTCCCCGAGTGAAGGATCCGCAGCCCGTCGTTGCCGTCTCGCAGCAGCTTCTCGTGCACGAAGTTCCGGGTCCGCAGCTCGCTTCAAACGTTTGCGCTCAGCGTCGTATGCTCGCCTCTTCGCAGCCTTGTCTTCTGCGTTGCTTGCTGTTGTTGACGCCGACGATGGTGAGGGTGGGGTAACGTTGCCTTCAACGAGTGGTGGGATGCTGATTGAAGGTGTTGTTGCTTCCATCGCATCTACTCGAGTCAAACAAAGCGTCAAGTCAAGCAAAAACCAAGTAAAGACGCCCTTGACTGAAATCCGAACGCGCGCTTCGCCGCTTATATAGACACCGCCCGCGTTCGATCGAGAGGAGGGAGGGAGGGAGGGAGAGGAGAGGAGAGGCCTGCTGCCGGCACGAGCCGAGCATGCGAGCCGAGACGAGCCGAGCATGCGTAGTGGGGGTGTGGACAGTGGCCGACGCCGCAGGTGCGGCTAAGAAATGCGCCGCATTTCTTAGTCGCTCCTCCCCCCCCCCCCATTCACCTAGGAGGGGGCACAAAGCCTGCCCCATACGTTTACCTATGGCCACGCAGGCTTTTGACGATAATTACAGCCGAAGGCACTTGATGCATTCCAAAAACTGTTTACTTCCCATCTTCAGAAAAGCCAGGGACTAAAGCAGGCCTTTGTGAAAAGCACATCGTCACTTCATTTTCATTTCTTTTTGTCCGTTAGAAGCATGTTGTCCTTTGGACCCAACTAACAGGGGGAGGGGCGGGGCTGTGATGATACTTTACCCCCATGCCCTCCTAATGGGGAACACTGCGCACGCCTGTGCTTCAAAGCAAAATTACAAAAAAAAAGTTGCATATGATTGCTAAGCATTCTAAATTACAGTAAACCCTCGTTAACTCGAACTCGCATATCTCGAAATCTCGGTAAAGTCGAAACTTTTTTTTGCCGTGCATTAACCTCCCATAGGTGCTATGTATTTGCCCCCTCCTATCTCGAAACGTTTTCTGGAGGGAACAGCGGATATCTCGAAATCTTGACCGGGAGGGCAGAAGGCAAAGTCCACTCCCAACAGGAAACGAGGGCTCCGTGCGAACGCTTAGCTCTTGCTATACGTGCCGAACGCGGTCGTGAAGGGCGAAATTGAAATTCCCGCGGACACAACCGTTTCCTATCAGCCTTGTCAAGCAACTGTGGCAGTGATCATGTGTGCGCACCTGCGTGCAACTTATGCACGGTGGGCGGCGTGTGCAGCGTGCGCCCGTCAGTACGCAACCTAGCCCTTGCATGTGCGAGCTGGTATTCTTTGTTTTCCCCGCGATCTGCGCACGACGCATCTTGAGTTCAGTTTTGCTGAGTAGTGAGTGGTCTGTGCAACGGACGCTTCCGAATATCGACCAAGATGTCCCGCCCAAAGCAGTGCAAATCTCTGACGTTGGAGAGAAAAGTCGCGCTAATCAAGGAAGTCGAAAAAGCAGGTCGAAGCAAGTCGTGCACGGCCAAAGAATTCGGCATCCCTTTGTCAACCCTCTCGACAGTGCTTAAGAACAAACAAAAGGTCTTGGAAGGCTTCGAGCAAAGCTTCTCAAGCAAGCGGAAGCGCATTCGAGCATCCAAATTCCCGGACGTCGAAGCAGCACTGACTGCTAACTGCTTCGCACATGCAGGGTTTTCTTGCGCCCCGGAATTGATCGAAGAAGACATTGGCGCAGAATTCAGCGGCTGTGATGAGCTGTGCAATGAAGTGCACAAGGCAACTGGCTGCGTGAGCGATACTGAAGACGGCGAGATCGCCTTTGAGGAGTATGCGCTCTACGAGGCGGACCTCCTCGTTACCGGAATGCTGTCGGGCGCCGATATTGTTGAGATGGCGGTGAATGACGCAGATGGCCATGCAGACGAGGAAGAGCCTCGAGAAGTGCCTACGACGACAGAAACGCATAACGTGCTGCGCTTGCTCCGCAACAAGGTCGAATGCAGCGGTGGGGACCAACGGCTCATGCAATGTGTTGAGCAACTGGAGAACGCCTTTCTCGGAACGCAAACACGAAACAGGCGAGCATCATGCAGTTTTTTGGTCCTCAATAATAAATTTTTTTTCCCTCCGAATTCTTGTGCCTTTACTACGGTAGCTGTCTCGTGCAGTGGAGCTTTTCCTGGCAGCACTGGCTTTTCTTTTATAGTGACCTGGGCAAACATTTTCGGCGTTTTGCTTAACTTGAAATACCGCTTATCTCGAAATTTTCCCTGGATTTCACGGCTTCGAGTTAACAAGGGATTACTGTACATTCTAAAAACATCAGCTCCGCGAATGACGTAACCGGGCACCGCCATTTCGGGCCCTTCAGGGACAGCATTTATCCGTCTTCAAATTTCCTGCTTCAGCTAGGCCCTCCATTGAGAAACACGCAAAAAAGAAATATTTAAAGTTCGCTTCGAGGCCTCTGATTGGCTGTGTTTGCCATGTTGCTCCAGCATCTCTCGCTCCGATTTTGCTCTGGAAGAGCATCATCTCCTGCTTGCGCGTTGTGTGGTCATGGCTGTCGACAATTGCGCTACTGAGTGACACCTTCACACTCGCTCCGTAATTACGGGTCGACGTATAGCTACGCTTTAGTTTGGCAGCTGCAAGCAGAACCTCAATCGCCTCAATCATCAGATTACGATAGTGCGCCGCGCTTTTCACGAACATCGCAGATGCGCGTTCATGACCGACTGAATCATGGGACCCACGGTTAGAGAATCTGCATATCAGTACTTCGGACCTCGTGACGAAGACTGTCACGGGACGACTCTTTGTACTCGCATTTGTTCATGACTCACTTCAAAACATCGGGCACCGCGGCCACGTACAGCGCGACCGAGCTTGCTGCTTAGAGTCGTAGCTAGGCCTAACTACGTGAGCGCCGATGTAAGAGACGCATCTGAACTTTGCGGGCAATAACATCGCGCTAGCGGATGTTGCGGACATGCAAGAAGCCGCAATGTGCTTTGTCGCAAGCAATGAATCGCATCGCCCGCTGGATCCTCGGAACCGCGGATGGGCATATTGCGCATTGGCAGCGGGCCCCCCGACCAAACTCGTCGCGCAGTGACTGCTCGGAGCACCAATAGAAGTGGCTAGCAGTTGCGCACGTCTGCGCCCCTAAAGGCAACACCAAGCACACTACATGCCGATTTATCGTCGGGATATTTATTTTCCGTTGTTTTAAACTGTTACATTTATTTTCTGGAAGTTCGAATTGTGAATAGAATCAAATAGCAAACACTATTAGAAAAATATTCGAAAGTTCGAGTATTCGCACACCCCCAGTTTTAAATTTGTCATGCTTATCCTGTATAAGCCCTTATAACGCTTATAAACTTTCAAAAATGAAGAAATTAATCGGGATGCAGTGTTGTAATTGTGTTTGCATTTTATAATGGAACATTAATCCTCGTTCCATGCGATTGGTAGACACTCGCACGTACATCCCTCATTCCCGATGCTTAAGTGTGCCTTGACCAATTGCCTGCGGTAAGTGCAAACTTCCTTTGACAGAACATGTACAAGGTCGCACCCCAGGTAATATACACACTTAAAGGGGTCATGAAGCACCCCTTGGGCTTGTTGAAAAAACACATCCTGTGGAAAGCTGACACGGCTATGAACTGCTCAGCCAAATATTGCAGTCGTGCACGCTGCGTAAAGGCTACAAGCGGAACGCGAAGTTGCTGTTTTCTCAGGCGCCCTCTTTTCAAACAGAGGCCGGTTGTCACTCTCGTCAGTGGGCGGGGCGTCTGCCGGATGACGTCGCGATCTGCATCGCCGCGACGCAAAAGACATAGCATCCTCATTGGCCGATAGCCGACGTAAATCCAGAGCAGCGTTCGGATCAGATGCGCTTTTTGCCATGGGGTGCCGCCACTTGCCGGCGCCGCGCTCCTCAGTACACGGTAGCCACACTCGCGCACGCGAATCACAGCGGGAGAGCGATCGCATTTCATGACGCGCGCTGACGTAGCTTCTTTCCCCCGTGCCATCCTTCCCTGTGTAACTTCCAGTGCGCTCGTCGGCATGAGAAAAGAGAGAAAGAGCTGAGAGCGTGCGCCAAACCCCCGTAACTCCGCTAATTCTTGACAGATTCGAGAAATTTTTGCGGCAATCGATTCGGGAGGCAGTAAACTCCGATACTGAGGTCATTAGACCCTTACTTGGAAAAGTGGTTCATGACCCCTTTAATTAGCCTTTAAGTCTGGCTTTGTAAGTCTGGCTTTGCGGCAGTGCGGATTATAGACGGATTCACGGCATAGGTGCCTCTTGCACTGAAACCACCCATTCAGGCGTGTTGCATGTGGCAAAGCAAGTCTGTATTTCTTTTTGTCAAATACTTCAAAATTTCAGAAACATTTAAGTTCATGTAAATGTGAATTCGAATACTGTAGTATTCATTCGGATATTGAAAGGGGTTGAATATTTGCACAGGCCTATGAGATAGCATTAAAGGTGAACTTCACCTACTTTGGAGATACAGTGCAGACCACTTATAACGTAACCGCATATAGTGCAGGACCGGTTATAATGCGGTCTTTTTCGACTCCCGTTTACCCTCCCATAGAACCGCATGTATACGCATACCGCTTATTGTGCAGTCCCCCAAGATGAAACACCGTTTATAATGCGGTTACGGGAAAATATTTCTGACAAACGCGGTAGCGAGTGCGGTTCACAAAGGAAGTACGCCGCTGGGGAGGGAGCGACGAGGTCGTTACGAAGGGCGAGGGCACGCACAGTGAACGAACGAGGGGTGGAGGGAGGAAAAAGACCGCGGCAGCGCTGTGCAGGCTCGCCGAGTGGGGAAGGAAGAGTGGTTGCCTAGGCGACGGAGTAGCCTTTGCACCGGCGGCGCCAAGGCTCCGCCGCTCCGCGGCCGCTTGCCGGCAGCGCGTTCCGCGTGGAACGTACGATCGCGCCCTCATTCGGGAAAAACGCGTCTTCGTTATCACACTTGCTACAGATATCGCTTTTGCTATCTCGTCCGCAAATTGAAAAGTTTTGCGGCTTCATGACGCGAGCTTTCGCCTTTTATGCCAGTGCGCGGACTTAAACGAGCTTGGCGGGCTTTTGTCGCCGTTGATCTCCCGGCCGCGAACACAAACTTCGTATCACGCGCGCTGTTCTTGGGTTAGTGATTGAGTGCGATCTTTTCGACCTCCGATCTTCTTGTTGTCTTGGACAAACTTCCCGCGACAACATGCTGAACCGCAGGCTAGGCCTAATCAGCGTTGGTTGCTTTTCGGTAGCGGTCGCGGGCGATAAAAGTTGCGGTTTGGTGCGGAATCAACGAAACTTTTTGCGATGGCTGCACTTGAAGGGAAGGGAATCATATCGTTAATGAAAACGAGGGCATGGTTGGCACATGCAACTCTCGAATGGTGGTTCCGGATTCGATTGCAATGTCTTGGGCATCGCGTGCGCGCCCGTGAAAT
This sequence comes from Rhipicephalus sanguineus, assembly GCF_013339695.2. Classification (NCBI taxonomy): domain Eukaryota; kingdom Metazoa; phylum Arthropoda; class Arachnida; order Ixodida; family Ixodidae; genus Rhipicephalus; species Rhipicephalus sanguineus. Next base: position 107,406,603 of record NC_051179.1, on the reverse strand, counting down.
CGAACGATCGGTCCCGCTCAGAACGTGAAATTTCGGTCGCCATTCGACATGGTTTCTGTGTAATGCGCATACCTCGAGGTGGCCTGAAACGTAGTCAGCGAATTTCCGCGATGGCACTTTGTTTTGTTTGCTTTTTTTACCCGTGTTCATTTCGTTGGCAATGCGGGTCTTTGGCGGTTAATTTTTGAACATTCGGAGATTTAAGTGGTTGTAAGCGCCCCAAATCGCATATGTCGATTATCGGACACGCGAGGCTACATGCTCAACACGTTTTGCGCAAGTGCAGACTTTGAAGAAGGTTGTTTTGGTTATAGTGCGGTACCGCTTATAGTGCGGATATTCGCGACTCCGGCGACTTACGTTATAAGCGGTCTATACTGTACTTAACTGAAAATATGGGCGAATTCTAACAGCACTGCTAACACGTCGTCTCGGAGCAATGGCTGAATTTCATGTGACGCAAATGGCAGATGCATCATGGGGCAAGTTTGCATGAGAGAAGCATGCGTGTGGTCATTAGGTCGATATGGTACTGCGTGGTGGATGAAAGTTCAATTCCACATAGGTCATGCATTTGTTAACAGCATTAGAGACAGACTGCGCCTGAATTGTAGGTTTCTTGCAATAGAATATCAAATGTGTTGAGCGAGTGTCTCGCAGAGTGCATGAAATTACAAACTTGTAACAGGCTCATGCTTGTATGTGGGGTGTGTGTTCAAAGTATGCACCTTTGGAAAGTGCGCAACACGAAAAGAAAGGAGGCAGCAAGGAGCGCACGCGTGGACAGAAGCTGCATAGAAGACGACAACGATGAACGATGAAAATAAAAGTGGCCCAATGAAAAAAGACCACGGCGTATATCAAGGGCCAATCACTTGCCAACACAGAAGTCAACAGTCTCCACTCAGAGGAGGAAAAGTAGGCCCGAAGGCGAGAAAGAGCCTGGTGCTCAGTAGGGCGGGGGGAAGTCCAAAGAACGAGACCGGAAGGTCATCACCAGACCGGGTGCTGAACACAGTCAGTGTGGTTGTGGACCCGAGCTACGAAGACTTCACCCATCTAGGACCTCCTTCCCACCCTTTCCAGGGTGTGGAAACTGCAAGGGTTTGTGCGTTCTAGCGCAAAGCCTGTGGACCACGGTACCTCTAGGCAAAGCAGCAGCAGTCTGGCTGCAAAACCAGTGTCACTAACTCGTGAAGATGGCGATACAGACAGCGCAGCCTTGTTTCGGTTGTCTGAGAACATCGTTGTCGCTCTTTTCCGACGCACATTTGCCATGCTTCGTGCTCGGTACGCTCTGAGGATCGTCTGAATTAACCGGGTTGCGGCCAAATATGACCAAATTAACGAGAGCTTGATGCCATTAAACAATGTATATGCTGACCTGGACCAGGGAACACGTTCGAATGATCCAGTTTACCAAATTAACAAGGGTTGAATCAGCGAGCGTTTACTGTATCATTATCGTGTTGACGTGTGTTGGTGCCACGTCACACAGACGTCATCCAGACGCGTTAATCGACGCATTAATCGGACCACTCGGGCTCGATGCTGTCTTCTGAGCTCTGAGTGTAGACTGTCTACAATGCTGTCCAGAATTGGAACACAGCCACTGTATCTGACTCTTCTGACGGGAGGCTGCTGCCAATGCGGTTTCAGTTTCGTTTTTTCGTGCAGGCAGTTTTTGGGCTCAATTTATCGGAAAGAAGATTCGCATTGAATTCGATTTTTTTTCGAGAAGAAAGATTCGCTCACACCTTCAATTAAATGCTTAGCTGTTATTTTTAAAAATAATTTAATCTACCATCCATGGAAAAGTGCAATGTTGTGTTGTAGGCTTATCCAAGCGATCTGTACCCGTTTCTTGGGCAAGGCTGAATGTCACTGCCTCTATTCTTAGTTTTTCGATTATATGATGCCCCGATTATGATGCATGGTTTCAGGAGGTCCCCTTAAAGTTGTATAATCGGGGTTCCACTGTAGTTGCGTAATTTTACACACATTTTTCTTTGCTATTTAAGCGCATCGAAAAGGGGGTGCGCATATTATGCAAAAATATTGCCTACACATCCTCAGTAACGTTTACTAAGGACATGATGCACAAAACTTTGCATATATCTTCATTATGATCAAAAAACCTTGCGATTACAGTTGGACTCCTTTATAAGAGAGACGCACATGGGAGCAGTGCTCATCCCGTGTATGAGGGGTCTCTTGGTACCCTGTTCTCATTTTCTGGTCAATTCCTATTTTAATATAGGCACATAGGTGTCTCTTATAGCCATTTGCCTGTTACATTGGTGCCTCTTATAAAGGGATTCAAATGTATAACTGAGAATTCAGCTGACCAAAAGTGGAAGCAAGGGATGATAAATGTCAATGGGCTGATGCTGCAATAAACAGCCATACCAGAATGCTACTCATGACAGTAAGACCTTGTTAGCATCTCAATACGATCACAATTTTACCCACTTTTGCAATTATACTAAACTTATAAATGTCCCGAACAGACCCTATGCTATAGATTAAGCTATAATTTGAGCCATTGTGATTTTATGAATCAGTCACGAGTGATTCGAACATGCAAATTGTTGGTGCAATAACGTGGCATGCTGGGCGAGTTGGTTCGTACTATTTGCGAGAGGGCTGGTGTGGCTGATACCTCAGACGGCCCATTGCGTTCACGCACAGTCCATTGTGTTCAGCTAGAAGTTCTGCCACTGTGGTTTAGGGAAGTTGCGGGTGGCATTAATAAGAACGGCAACAAGTGACACGTTGGAACATCGAGCTCTTACTTTTGCCCGCCAGCACGGCCATGCACCTTTAACCGTTTGACACTGGTGTGATCAGGAATGCAGAGCGTCATTTTAAAGGACTCTGTGTGCTCTCTTATCGCATAAATTGATTGCAAAGGTGGTGACTTGTGAGTTAGCCTGCTGGACACCATCCACTTCATGGCTTTGGACTTGGTCACACCTGTTACAATAGCCGCTTTGCAAAGTGTGGAATACTTATATATACAGTCAAATCTCGTTACAACGAACACCACATTAACGAACATTTCAAATTAACGAACTTTTAAGAAATCCCGTGCCGACTGCTTATAGTTTCAATGTAAAAATATTTCACTACTACGAACTTCAGAATAACGATCGTTATTTAATTCCCGTGTAATCTTAACAACACCTCAGTACTACGAACTTATATCCCGAAATGCGAGGATTCTTAGATTTCAGTGTATCGGTCATGGCAGTCGGAGCTGTAAGGTAGCAGACGATGCAGCGCGAAGAGCGGACGCCCTCCCGCTAAAACCTGAGATGGCACGGGAGGAGAAAGACGCGGGCGGAGAACTTTTTTTTTTTTTTTTCCCTTCGTTGTGGAGGCGACAACGCATCAGGTTTTGTAAAGGCCCAACCGCATGCATAGCACGCGACTTTCGAGCGAAGGCGACTGCGACAAACGGGCTCCGTCGCGCTGCTCGATTGTAAACTATTGCGCGCACGCAGGCAAATTACGAAAAAGAATTACAGAGTAGATGAATGACAACATGCCAAATTTATTATTGTCTTGTTTGAGATAAAGATGCCATAAAAGCGTTTCGGGACTTCCTTTTTTCGCAATCTTATGTTTAACCGCGGCAGTAGTATCTGCTGTGATCCCATGGGGCGCCCGGAAGCGTACGCTGCCTACGCTACGTCGCACTTTGCAAACTGCGTTATGTTGGGGTTAGTCCACGAGGCGCATCTCGACAACGTTTCCTCTTGCTGTCAGAACGTTTAAGAAAAGCCGCAGCGCCTCACATCGTTGCTTCGCAGGGAGAAGGGCTACCTCACACCACGACGATGTTGACATTGCAGCAAGCTACCACCGAAACATCAAAACGAACCGTCGATCATAAATAACGACAAAATACGGCCGCTGCCTCGCTCTCCGCGTGAGATGGGGCTGTAAATAAGGTAGTCTATAACTTGCATTCCTTGAAGTACGCGCCGATTGGAAGCATCACGAGCAAATTGCAACCGAAGCAAGGGTCAGAGATGCTGCCATGTTGTTGGATATCGTCATGCTCACTTCCGGGCGACAAGCGATGTTTTCTGGCTTTCCAGAAACCTGGGATGCTATCGCGGAACGATTCTATTTCAGATTCCAATGCCTTTCGTGCTTTTCGCGCTTGGCCAGTGGTCAGGACGACGGTCCGTTCGCGTTATCAGCGCGATCAGCCAGCCGTGTGGAATCGGAAATAGCATTGTTTCGCGATTGCACCCCTGCGACAAGCGACGGCGATGGATGGCCCTCCGCGACAGCAAATCCTGTCGGCCGTCGCTCAAAACTCGCGTGCATGCAGTTGGGCTTAAAGGATTGCAGCGATGACATGGACGACGATGTCACGGTAGCACCCGAAGATCGCGACGAGTCCGTGTCGGCCACAGATGCGTTGGACTACTTGAGGAAACTCCGCATATTCATAGAAAAAAGCGGAACAGCGACCGAAGCGGCGGATAAAAATGCGGACGGTCTAGAATCGTTCGTGACGCAGAGTTTGTGCTGCACCCGTCAAAAAAACGATCACGGACTATTTCAAATAAACGTGCCTTGTCTGACGTTCACGTGTGCATTGTTGTGAGAAACGAGTTCAAGGACGTACCGTTGCAAAGGTAGGACGTTTGCGTTACTGAAATTCTATTGTTATGGTAAATTTTTGGGCTTTCACTATAACGACCTTTCAGAATAACGAACATTTTTCCGCGGTCCCCTGAAGTTCGTTATACCGAGATTTCACTGTATATATATTCCTTGCCAAGCATCCTTGGGGCGTAGATAGCTGTCAGATACAGGCGTACGCTGTGCTCATGTCGTCCAGTGCTGCTGCCATTTTTCATGAACTCAAACAGGTGGTACCATTTAGATTCCAACATTTCATTAGAATTAGTATATCTCTTTTTCTTTTCTTTTGACGCAGTACGGACCCCAGCTGCAAGGGCTGTACGGCAGCTCCCGCTTTGTTGGCCATGTGGCACGTCTACTGCTGCAGCCGCCGACTGTCTACACCGAGGTTGTCAAGAGGGGGGTCGGCACGCCGTACGACTACCGGCAGCACAGGCTGCCCGCCCGGGTCTGCTTGCGGACACTGGCTCACAAGCAGTTCATCGTCTACTTGTGTGTCCTGCTGTTCCTGGGCTACACTTGGGACTACGGTCCCTTCACGGTCTGCCTGATTGTGCTGGAGTGCTTCAGCATCAGCCTGCTCTTCAGGGCGACATGGTCCTGGGGAGTGGAACGTCTTCAGTGGCGCCAACCCCACCAGGCTGTGGACTGAGTTGCCGTAAACACCGGTTGTAGCGAGAGTTCTTGACACGGTTATGTCAAGTCAGTCGGTGGCTGCACAACATTTACACGTGTAGCGTGGTGCCAAACTTTGTCAGCAGTGCCTAGTGACTGGAAGGCAGTGAAAAGGTTCAGCATCTTGTCGAAGATACCCTAGCAGATGTGTACATCTGTACAAGTGGAAAAGCTGGTTGGGAGTCTGTGTTCGCGTACTCTTCAATGCCTGTACAAATGGTGGTTGGTGAACGTAAGAGTCAGCAGCGTATTTGAAGGGCTTCCGTGTGGTCTTAACTTTTTCAGAGCGAACCCAGAAAGCTTGGGCATTTTGCTCGCACCATGAGCATTTGTACAGACGTATATTATTGTTGCATTTACTTTGTATACACCTGATGACGCATTTGTAAGGGAAGCATCCTTGCAAGTTAAGGCAGAGTACTTCGTGGGTTTGCATTTGCCTGGATTAAGTTATGCTGCTACATGTAGTGCAGAGGCTGTTTTACCCATAAGGTACAACTCTGAAATTATACAAGGAGCTTACTCTAGCCCCGGTGCACATTCCTGACATGGGGCATTGCCAGTGCCACTAATATGCAATCGGGTTAAGCGGCGATGGGCAAAACATGGCTCATTGGTGTTTACTTTCACGTAATAAGTGGTAGTTAATATTAGAGTAAGCCGACAATGAATAAAACATGTGTATTACTTTCACAAGTGGTTTCGTGTTTTCTTCTGTTCCACTTAGACTTCTGCCACTTATTGGTTGCTCTTTGCTGAATAAAGCCAGCAATACCTTTTTTTTGCCACTTGTAATGAAGCACTCTCCACAGTTATCTTCAGGGAATATGACATTGACAGTGCCAAAGATTGCACCAGCTGTTCTTGTACCATCTTAAATGTATCAGCATGGCTTGGGACAGGGACGTGAATGAAAGTGTAGTCCAGGGCAAGTTATTGTCCTTCTTTGCATTTTGATTTCTTTCCTTGTGTCCAGTTGCACAGTTATAACAGGGATGTTCAAAATGTGGAGTGCCATCTGTCGACAGTGCCGCAAACACCATCAGTCATTGACTTTTGGGTGCTAAAATGAAACCATTTGTATATTGTAGCATTTCAGGCGCTAGCTTCTTGTTTCTCACATTCATTCAACAATGACTTTCCAATGTTTCGTGCGCTATGCAGGAAACAAGGGAGTCGTGCAAATGCCTGGAATAAGGCACTGCTTTTTATCGAAGGTACTGACTGCTGGAACAAAAAACAAAACAAAAAAATACCAACACGAGCTGGTTGCGTCAACATTTGCACTGTATTTTGGTTTGGAACTGATTGGGATGTGTAAAAGTACCATTCGGCCTGTCACTATCCTGTGCAATTGAGTAACTTGCCTGCCACAGCTTGGCTTAGTGAACGATCAGTGATAGATTTTCGATGTTCGCAATTTTAAACAGGCGGATAGTGCGCACATGTGAGAGAGATGCTCAATTAACATTTCCATGTCGTTGTTGCTAATCGACGAAAGCGATGGTTTGCGAGTGTAAATGTGTGTAAGGTAGGGATGGGCAATACAGTAAAAGCTCGTTAATTCGGATTTCTAGGGACCGGAAAAAATGTCCGAATTAACCGAACGTCCGAATTATCGAATGGTCGAAATAAACACAATAAATGCACGAGTTTTTTCAACATACCTTTACTTAACAAAGTAATCGCGGATGCTTGTCTGTTTTCGAGCAGATATTCGCGCGGACACAATTTTTCTGAGCCCTTTAAGGTGCTCAGCAGCTCGCATGATGTCTGCAGTGTCCGCAAAAGTTTCACCCGTCATCCACGCTTTTCGGTTGGCACGGTAATCCACGGGAAGACTGTTGATGTTCTTAAAGCAGCGTGGCTTTTAAAGCAGCGTGGCTTTTGAACCTTTCCGATAACGAGAAGCGGCAAGCGCTGTTCCCGTCACGTTGGCGGCTAAAAGTACGGTTACTCGTTCCTTGCTTCTTTTACCGCCGATACAAGGATCCCCTGTCATCACTCTTCAACATTTCTTGTCAGGAGAGCCCATTATTCAGAGCACGCAAGATTTCTACTTTGGTGGTGAAGTCTTTGGCCTCGTACTTGCGCCGCTTCGCCGGCGATGCCGTCGGCGGAGAGTGCGGTCACACGAGAAGTCAGCACAAAAGCACCAGCAACGATCAAGCTAAAGGAGCCGTACTGAAACGTTCCTCGATAAATCGGCGATCAACGATGCAGCACACCAACGGGAACAAAGCAACAAAACCCACACGCGAAAAAAAGGCGTTCAACCAGTCTCAAGCCAAGCCAAGTCGATAATTGATGTCCATGGCGATGCTGCGTTTGAGTTTCACTTTTGTTCCGAATTGTTCTTTTTTCGTTTTTGAGCCTCGCCAACGGCCCGAAAGTCGCCGAATTATCCGATTTGCGGTCAAATCTGTCCGAAATAACGAGCGCCCAGTCTCATAGAGTGATGCGTATATTTACAGGGGCCAGATGACGTGTCCGAATTAACCGATTTTCCGAATTAACGAGAGTCGAATTAACGAGCTTTTACTGTAGTAAATTTGAGGTTCAAAGCGAATAGTGATCTGGTCAAATAATTTTGAATTGAATAGCATATATGACATATTTTAAAAGAAAAATTAGCATTTTTGTCATGACGCAACTAACTTTTGCAAAAAATTGGAGGACGCTTGAGCTTCGCATTCAAGAGCAGAACGCGGTAGCATGATTGGGCCTCATGCGCATCGCCTCAATCGCTACTGGGTTTGGTTCTTCGTGCGTGCCTCAGTCATGCCGTAAGGAAACGAGCGACAGTGCGCATAACATTGGCCCTTTCAAAGTATCCTAGAATGCCTACTGCAAGTACAGTTAAGTGTCCACTATGCCATAATTATTCCTTTTGAGAATCGGCGAAGGGCTCGCTGTGTGATCGTATGGCAACAGTGGTGCGAACCTATGCAGCTGTTCACTTTGCTGATGCTTTTGCTGCTGCTGATGATTAAATATATGTGAGCGCTTTGTAATAGGTGGACCTTTAAAACGCCCACTAGTTGCGCAGTTCATGTTTTGACGCCTGGCGCAATTCTACGCTTCTGCTGCGCAATATTACATGCGTTAAGGGGACTCCTTCCACTACATAACATTCATATAGCGTTATTTCCGAAGCAGTTTCAAGAAATATCGTGGCTCTGTGGTAGAACACCTGCTTGACACGCAGACGGCCTGGGTTCGATTCTTGCTCGAACCCGAAGATTTTTATGTTATTTGCATCTTTCTCGATTTTTTAGTCGCGGACAAGACGATGATTTTTCACTCGCAACTAAAGACGCCGACACCGGAATTTCTGCGAAACGAGCTCTTTAACGCTATCGCGTCAATATTTTTCAGCACTAAAACTGGGCGTGTGTGAATGTCACTTTTTTGGTTTGAAGTGGAAACAACTTTGCATTGTAGCGAGATTTAAATAGCAGTAGGGTGCAAGTTCTAAATGGTATAACACGTTGCGTTTCAAAGTTTGCTATACTTAATGTATATAAGCCCGTGTATCAAGCTTTTGAACTTAATAAGTAATCGAGGGGACGGTAATATACACGTTTAACCTTGGCGTATATGGCTTCGTGGCAGTGCGGATTTACTCCGGATAGGTTAGTTTCACGGCATATCAGCCCCACGCTGCAGTGAAACAACCTTTACAAGGGGATTACGTGCATTCAAGTATTCGTCTAATCGTTTATTTCGAATACTGTAATATTCGTTCGAATATTCGAAGCGCTCGAATATTCGCGCATGGCTAGTGTGGCTACATAGACGGCCTAGAATATGAGCAGGATATCAAAAGTCTGTGCCACAGATGCTGCTGCGCACGTCTGCAGAAAATCTGCGCCACCACACGAGACTCGATCAGTGCAAAGGCCCCAGCAGGCCATCCATGGAATCTTCGCAAGGCAAAGTGCGTCACCATACATCGCCCACATGCCGTATTGGCTCTTCACCCTAGCCTACCCGCTCTCGACCCACCCCTTTCTTTATTTTTGCTTTCCTGAATCGGCATGCGCTGCGAACATGTTGCTGCTAGAGCTAAGGAAACGTGCACTTAAAGCTGAGCTGGTGGCGCCGCGGTGCGGGAGTGAACGAAAGCTATACTTGCGTGCTCCGCGCAGTAGCCGACCCATGAGCGGAACCGTGTCAGGCTGTTAGCCGTGCTTCGCAATGTAGCGAATAGATAACTCTGTCGTAAACTGTGCCAATAACTGTAAGAACTACGCACCTGGAACAAAGTTTTCCGGTTTTCCTCCGTGACCATGCTTCAGAAACAGGCGGGAACTCTGCATTAGTGTACGCCGCGCTCGCAAGGTAAGTGATCCTGCAGGCACGTTTATGAAGTACGTGTAGCTAGTTCACTGTGAATTTACGCTCCACGCGAGTTAAAGGGACACTGAAGAGCAAAACGATTTTTCTTATATTGGTAAAGTACTTTTTAAAGATACCAAAAACACCACGCTTGCTGCGAGAAGACGCTTAGTAAGCGAGAAAACACGCAAAAACAAAATGTGGGTGGCGACGCCACCTTGAAGTTTCCGCACCATTCGCCGTGACGTCACATGTTTTGACGGCGCCTACTAGGAACTACGTAGTTCCTAATCGGTAAAAATGAAGTACATTGTCCTCTCAAGGGGCCAAAGACTTAACATACCAAGTTTGGGGTAATTTCGTTGAGCCAGTGGCGCCAAAATACGATAAATACACTTTGAAATCGGTAACGTCACGCGGGGAGATTTCGGCGCGAAATTTAAAAATGAAAGTTTGAACTTTACTTTCTCCTCTATTAATAAACCTATGATGGCGAAATTAACGACATTAGAGTTCACAGAGCACAATTTATTGATCTAAACCGATTCATTGTTTCTCTTTAGTGTCCCTTTAATTGCTATTTTTAGACTGCTGACGGAACGGAGTGGCAGTCGGCAATGTGATCTCGAGTCTGCAGTCTACATTTCGTTGATGGACAGCCATCGACAGATGCAGCAATTTTCATTCGTACGTTGCTGTTTTTCCACTACCGCAGTTCGTCTAGCGGCGCCTTTCGTAGACTGCACAGTTCGTAAACGGGAACGGCAAGGAGAGGCCCCGCATGCCTGGCAAAATGCGTCGCAGACCGCGAGAATTAAAACTTGATCCCTTACTGCTGTTGCCCTTAAAGGAGCACTGACATCAAATTTTAAAGTCGAGATGTGCCATTGATTCGATTGCTCGGTATGCATAGGTCTTCTTGGCCAAATTTGAATGGCGTCCGTCGCGTGGAAGTAATTTTATTTCGAGGGCAAACAGCGTACAAAAGCTCAACGGAAGATTGCAAATATCATCCTGAGTGACGATACGCTACTAACAGTGACGTCGCCGATCTGAGTGTATTTATTGTGGCGCCGACGCCAGGCGACGCTCTCACTTCCAGCCAGTGGCTCTCCTCGCTGTCCCGATCCGTGCTTGCTATTCACCGTGTCGCATCGACTAATTTGTTGTGTGCTCCACAGCGCGAGTGCGATCAATCGGAGCGACTACGTGCCAGCATGTCGGGAAACCGCTGCGTAGTGCGGACCTGCTCGTCGAGGCGCGGAAAAAGCGGAAATTGCGTGGCGTTTCACTACACGTACTGTACACGCCAACATGACCACAAGCTACGAAGTGGAGTAGCCTATAGATAAATAACATCGCTAACAAGTAACACGCATGTAGCGTTAATAGTGAATGTTAGTTCGTCCGTGGACTTCCTTGCGCTAGCGTAATACCGGGTTACTGCAGCCGTAACCACCGTAACCGTGAGAGGCCGGATAGGTGGGGCCATCTGGCGGCGCAAAGAAGAACCTGGCAAGCACAGAAACCTATCGTCATACTATCGTATTCTAGCTATTTCTCCGCTGGTGTGCATTCGCTATGCCGACATTCCATAGACCCCTTTGCGTATACCGGAATGCCGTGCACGCTAAAATTCTCTGATATAGCTAATTGAGACCACGACCTACTGTACTCCTGACCTGCCCAGCGAGCAGAACGCCAGCACGCGCATGTTGGCGCTTCTTTCTGCCGCTAGGGGCCTTTTCGTCGCGGCTTTGGCGCTGCTAGTTACCCCAACCAAACAGCACCTCCGCGGTCGTCCGCTCGCGCTGAGTCGAGATGCTTGCGTGGTCATGCACTCTGTAAAACGAAGGAAAAAACGAGAAAACGGGTGCTTATCGAGTAAAATCAGCAATAACAGTACACTGTAGTTCGTAGTGACGCGAGTGCGTGAGAAAAGTATCAAGGCAGTTTTTTCTGAAAGGTGAGGCTACTCATAATTGGTTGTTTATCATGGACATGCAAAACGTCGTTACATCAATATAAAATTATACGTACGTGTTGTACAACTAACGTGATGAACTCGTACATTTGATTTTGCTCAGTAACGTTTCTAGGATGTGTCCACCGACAGGTAGGGTCATTGTTCATTTCCGTAATTGCAAAACAATTAAAATGTGATTACCGATGGTCGAAATGTTCACGAGTGTTGGGGCAGTTGATTCTTTTGTAAAGAGACTGTGAAATGTTGGCTGAAGTGCCGTGTAATCATTCTTACCATTAGAGGCGTTTCAGTAATTAAAAATACGACCAAACGTATAAGTTCTGCGAAGAAGCAATCTGAAACAAAGCACTCGTACAGCGCGCATTGTTGTGCACCCACGCATCCGCCAAAGCTCAGGTGGGGTAACTCGAGCGCCCCCTTAGCGGCGAAGTCTGGAACGAGAGCTGGCGCAGGCAGCTTCGTAGTACGCCGCTAGCTGGGCAGGTCAGGAGTACGTAGGTCGTGATTGAGACACACCAGCGAGTATGGCCCAAGCGCGCGCGTGCGTCCCCGGGCACCTTTTCGCAACGTTGCCTCCTCGTTGCTGCTTGGAACGGCGTCCATTTCTGAATCGCTGCTTTGCAAAGGGTCGAAGCGAAAATGATTCGCGACGTCGCGTATTGCGGTGATTCTAAGTTCCAGAATGTCGTCTTCAACACAAGTCGATACTTTTGACGGCGACGCTGGTGACAAGGTATGACTGAACATGCGCGCTTAGCAGACGAAATGTTAGCTGAGCAGCTGATCCTCACGTTACTCCTTTCTGTGGACAAGTGGTAAACTGGGGCGTGGTCTGGAGTTGACCGCTAGGGAGCGCTGTCAGCGCTAAAAAATGGCGGGCTTTGAGGCCGTTTTGAATCGTGCTAGATACCGGTGATATATATCTATTCGTCCCTCAGTTGAATTTTTGGTCGCGAATCACTACTAGGGGTGGATGCAAAAATCGTGGATGCAAAAGTCTTGACATGCGTAAATATGATGTCAGCGCTCCTTTAAGCACTGTGCGTGCAAGTGAAGCCGCGCCATGTCGTTCTATTGTGCCGCGTGACAGCTAAGATATCACGTGCAAAGCTAGCACGTGACAAGTTACTCATTGACTCATGCAGCCCGAGCAACATCTCCGAACGAAGCTGAACTATACAGCACGGAAAACTTCGCGGAACTGCCACGCACTGCTAAATGCAACACGTGCACTTCGGCGATCGTACGTTTTACTTGCGCCCATCGCAAGGGGTTGTCTAACACACGTCAGACACAAATGTCATCACTGACTTAACAATAAGCAGGCAAAATGACAAGAAAGAATGCATACAAACATCGATGGTGACGGCCTATGCTTCGAGGTTTACGCTGGCCGACTGCACGAATCGCCCTTTCAAAATACTCCGTCGCACGGCTATGCTTTCTGTCACATCGAAAACATGACTGATTCCGTATAATTCGTCCTTTCTCTTCGTGTGAGGCCCTAAAAGAATCCTGCACTGCCAACTTTCTGAAAGCCTAGCCGTTTTGTCAAATTTGTCGCCTTCGCGCGAACGCACTTGCATGCAACGCGGTCGTAACAGACAGAGAGACGACGGTTCGTAGCATGCCAGTTGAAAACGAAGTGGCTGCAAGCGGCCACTCGTGGCGCAATAGTCCACTGCATTGGTGCAGTGGACTACCATTTTTTGGGCTTGTGGGTATACTGAATTAGTGGACTGTTGCGCCACCTGTAGGTGCTGCACATTTCCCATGTCAGAGCTTTTCGTTCAGCATGTTATCGCACTCGCATTTCGTCTAACCACAGACCATACATGAACTGTTTGTAATATATCGCATGTTAGTGGAGCGCGGCCACGGATTGTGGAAGTAAAAAGCACAATATTTTAAAAATTATAGAGTAAATCAATGCGCACATTGTGCTGAAAAAGACCAGAAACACTTGTGTACAATGCATGAGCACGTATACGTAAATAAATAAATCGGCAGTGGTGAAATAAGAGAACCAAGATATACTTGTGGTCAGGCTTAAAGTCTGGGGGGGGGGGGGGGCCTCTTCCAAATTTTAGGAGGGGCTCGCCCCCCCCCGCCCCCTCGGCAGGTGAACTGTAGCACTGCGGCACCCATTTGATAAGCACTGGAGTTCATCTTTTTTATGCAGTAATGCTTTGTAGAAATGAATTATAGCTCTTCAATCTTTGAATAATGATTTAATCGCAATTGTTCGGTTGATGGGACATCATAAAAAAAACATGGCTGATCCCTTTGTCATAGGAATTGGTATAAGACGAAAGTGAAACGTGTCTTCACAGACGTAGTTGAGCGTTTGCAGTGCATTGTTTCGCCCCAAAGGGTGGAGGAATGAATGCTATAGCAACAAATTGTAATGCCACGCGACGAACGACAAGCAGCTCGAAACTTGAAATGCGCTGCTCAAACAGAAAGGAAGCACAGAACGAAGATACACGGGATGAGCGCGAACTGTCACAGCTGTAACTTATTTGCTTGTGAGCAGCGCGCTCCTTTCGCAAAAGCGGCCGCTGCAGTGAGCGAAGTGACCTTCCTGCTCTCTCTAACATCAACGCAAACTTGCGGTGAGAGAACAAGACGTAAAAACCACCGCCACCACGAGATAAGCGCGCGCGCACTAGTGACCACGCCTTGTAGAGGCGTGCGCTCATCGCAACGCGTGGGGCGACGACCTTTAAAGCGGGCCCTTCGAGCCCTTCAAGCCACCTCACTAGTGATAACGAAAACACGCTGATGTACCACCGATCTCTGAGTACCGCCACCGGCAAATGGTATACATAAATAGCTCGCCGTTAGTATGGCGAAGAACGTGCTGTCTGTGGTCGAGTCGTTTCGCGCCGCGCTCTGCGGAGCGAGGGGTCGTATAGGTTCGACTCCCGGGGACTAACCTATTTCTTCTGGTTTTTTCTTTGCCATATTCTTTTGCCATATCTTTTTCTTTGCCGTCTTCATAGTTTACAACGTCATATCCGTGACGGAAATACGTCAGTGAAGCCGTGGTGGACCCTGGCATAAGTACTGCTGGATGCAATTGCCCGAGACGCTGCACATCATGGGTCACAGGTAGCCTCACGCGCAGGTGCCTCGTTGAAAAGTATTGTGCCGGGAAGTTTTTATTGTGCCGGGAATCATGTTCGACTGAGCTTCCCGGCACAATACTTTTCAACGAGGCACCTGCGTGTGAGGCTACCTGTTCGTCAATTAGTGAAGGTTCACCTTCGTCTCTTTAGGTCAACAGTCAATCTTCATTCGTTTAGTTGTGTATTACGAGTCATTTGCAACGCGAAATACACATGTATTTTGCTTACTTTTTTTAGGCAAGTACGTATAAAAATAAAATATAGCACTGTCGTGTCTGAGATTCTCAGTGCAGTGAGGGAACTAATGGTCTGCTTTGCAGCTATACTTATTTGGTTTGAGTTTGCATATTGTTATCCTTTGACACGCCAAGTTATTTCTGTAAAATTATTTCTAAAATGCCCTCTTTTTAGTGGTTGATTGGATCGGCACATTGAGCAAACACGCGAAATAGACTCTGAAGGATATATTTCCTTCTGTAACATTAATAAGCATAAGTTCAGTTTTAGAAACAATTGGCTTCACTACACTGCGATTGTACCAAACACAACTAATTGACACACACACACAAACACACACACACACACACACACACACACACACACACACACACACACACACACACACACACACACACACACACGCACACACATATATATATATATATATATATATATATATATATATTCTCACGTTCACGTGGTCGTGACGTCGACGAAGTAGTAAAGAGTTCGACGAAAGTTCGTCTGGTCAGGCATTGGATGAGATGATTCACGGTCACTGACCAAGTCGGAAGAGATGATCTGACGCTTCGGAACCGCGTACGGGTTCCTTGTTCACTGACAACAAGGAACCCGTATCTCTTCCGACTTGGTCAGTGGCCGTGAATCATCTCACGTCGACGAAGGTAGCAGTCGGCGTGTCCAAGATGAAACTTTTTATTTGGCCGAACTTGTGGCCGGGAAACGAAAAGTCAAACTACAGCAATACACACTGTATCCTGATAGCGGCGAACAAAGCGTCGGCCGTCAATAAAAACTGCTCATGGCTGGGACGCGCCGTCTTTTACACATCACGCATCCAACTTTCCAGTCTTATCACTTAGTCGCGCAAGCTCTGGAATAATCTAGACTCTGCGCGTCTTGTGCGCAACTTAACAAAATGATCTACTACAATCTGGAACGTTTCCAGACATTCTGGCGCGGCTTGCGCAAGGCAGTAGTAACACGTGTAAGGGGGTGGTAACGCAAAACATAGAAAGAAATGAGCGCGTGTGGCAATATATATATATATATATATATATATATATAAAAACACTACCAAGTAGAGGACGTGCAAAACGACAGCTTTTTACGTTTCCGACGATTCAGACGGGGACCGGCCTTCATCAGGGAACACCCTGATGTCCCTAGCTGAAACGTCGGTAAAGTGAAAGAGTTTTCGTTTTGCACGTTCTCTACTTCGTAGTATTATATAGGTTGCCGCTCTATGAGGGGCCCCCTTCCGATGAAGGGAGACTTTAAGCCCTGGGTTGGCAACGCTGCTACCCACACAGGGTGATCGGTAGGAAGAACCAGGGGTACAGTACCAGGCCTCCGTCTTGATGATGATGATGATGTCCTCTTGCGGCGCTCACCCACAAAAGGAGATGGGCCAAGAACCAGGCGGCCTCTGCCTTGGAGAAAATTCGTCGTCTTTGCCACTGCAAGATGGCGGATTCTTGACTTCACTTTC
Organism: Rhipicephalus sanguineus; assembly: GCF_013339695.2. Classification (NCBI taxonomy): domain Eukaryota; kingdom Metazoa; phylum Arthropoda; class Arachnida; order Ixodida; family Ixodidae; genus Rhipicephalus; species Rhipicephalus sanguineus. The sequence continues at coordinate 107,390,072 of NC_051179.1, read as the reverse complement.
GCGACGTAACATCCACTGTAGCATTTTTTAAAGTCCTCATTGAGGGGAACACAGGCGGCAAACAGCTTTTTTTCCAGCTTTTTCTTTAAGCAGCTTTTTTTCCCTGTCCCAAACACTTACTGTAAAGCTGTATGTGGTAAATAAACTCAACTCAACACCAATTAAGGTTTCTTGAGAGACGTAACCGATAATTGAGAACTCCCGTAATGACTGATTGAAACAACTTAATCGAGGTCCTGCTGGATGCGCCCTAGCGTGGAAGACCTTAAAGGGGTCATGAAGCACCCCTTGGGCTGATTGAAAAAACACATCCTACAGAAAGCTGACACGGCTATGAACTGCTCTGCCAAATATTACAGTCGTGCGCGCCGCGTAATGGCCACAAGCGGAGCGCGAAGTTGCCGTTTCCCCAGGCACCCTCTTTTCAAACAGAGGCCGCTTCTCACTCTCGTCGGTGGGCGGGGCGTCTGTCCGCTGTACGTAGCAAGAGACATAGCATGCTTATTGGCCGATAGCCGACGTAAATCGAGAGCGGCGTTCGGATCAGATGCGCTTCTTGCCGCGGGGCGCCGCTACTTGCCGGCGCCGCACTCCTCAGTACACGGTAGCCGCACTCGCGCAAGCGAATCACAGCGGGAGAGCGATCGCGTTTCATGACGCGCGCTGGCGTAACTTCTTTCCCCCATGCCATCCCTCCCTGTCTAGCTTCCAGTGCGCTCGCCGGCACGAGAAAAGAGAGAAAGCGCTGGGAGCGTGCGCCAAACCCCCGTAACTCCGCTGATTCTTGACGGATTCGAGAAATTTTTGCGGCAATCGATTCGGGAGGCAGTACACTCCGATACTGAGGCCATTAGATCATTACTTGGAAAAGTGGTTCATGACCCCTTTAATGTACCGTCGGAATAAACCCTGTGATAAGCACTGAGGCCGCGCGTTTCAGCTTCGCTTTTTAACTATATGCATGTAGTGTGTATTGTATCCCTTCTTTTTCGTCCGTCTCTTCTTTCAGCCTTTGAAATTTGTTTACGTGCGTTATCAACAAGGCCAAACGCCTGCTTTTGGGCGAGTAGTGAAGATGATGAGGAACAATTTTTCATGACATATACCAACTAAGAGAGATAGGGCGGCATGCCGGGTATACATGAAAGGAGTATCAAGTTATCCGGGACAAGAATTAACCCGCTAATTTGGAGTGCAAGTCTTGAGTATATGAATGTATGCCTCTTTCAGAATGCTCTGTGTTTACGCATTCGTTCTCCGGTACACTGCATTTGTATAGTGGCATGTATTACATTATCAGTTTACAAGAATCACAATTTTCCATGCGTATGCTCGCATTAAGGTTCGCGCTTTCCCGGTTACCCTATACGTGTGCGATGAGAACGGAAATATATCTGCATGAATGCACAGTTGCACATATCGAGGGCAATTCCCATTAAAGATGGGCTATCATCATCATCACCAAGACAATCCCAGTGCTCTCGTTCTCTCGTGCACGAGCGAAGAAGAAGAGCAAAATCGAGAGGCAGGTTGATTTCTTAGCTGGACGTCTTCTATAGCAAACAACGCGATGTACTCCGCGCCTTTCGGCTATTGGCAACTTCCAGAAGGAGCTGAAACTTATCCTGATTCAACTCATGCAGCCATTCCTTCAACAGTTCCAGCACTGGAACAGCCGAGCCCCTGGACGAGTGTTCTTTCGGCTTGGAGTTCGATTGCGGGTCTCGCCGCTCGCTATCTGGGCAAGCCCACCGGAAGCGACGACGACCTGGCAACCGACATCTTCTTCGCCGAGCTGGCGTCGCGCGTCGGCGGTCTCGCCGGTTTCCTCGACCTCATGTATCAGCAGCACCCGAGACTTCGCGCCTTCCTCATCGGCCTGCTTCTGGGCGTCGTCGCTTTGCTGGGAGCTGCGGTTCCCCTCGCTCTCGTCGCCTGCGCCACGGGAGGCCGCGTACCGCTACCGTGGAGACCGACCGCCCCGCGCTGTTGCCTCGTCTGCTGCGTGCTGCTCGGTGTGATCGCCTTCTTCACGTTGGCCGACCTGACCACTATGATGATTTCGCAGGCAGCCCTGGCAGATGCGCTGCGACTGCTGCCGGCAGCGTTCCAAAGAGTGACGGATGAGTTGCGCCGATACGCGAATCAAACTGTCGGCGACTTGCTGACAGAACTCACTGATACCGACGCCGCTGTCTCGGAGAGCGTGAAGAACTTCCTTTACCAAGTACTACCGAACGAGACCATGGCCAGAATATCTAGCTTCAACTGCCTCACTGCCTCCTCCGCCGTCGATTCGATAGCGACCAAGCTTCGCCGCTGCAAGAACGTCCCCGCCAGAATGCTTTTGCCAGGAGCAGTAATCCCCGAAGTAGTCGACCTGATTCGCGACGACTTGCAACTGCAGCTCAATCGCACGCTGGCAAGCATCGATCGGTTGGAGGTCAGCATTGGAACGTTTGAGCAGCGCGCGAAGCTTTGGTCCAAGGCAACGATCGTCGATGTGGTCGCGACTCCAGTCGTCATGGTTTTGCTCTGCATCACTGTAGCCTTGCTCGGAATCGGCATTGCCTCAGGTATTCGCAGCTGCGTCACTCGGCGAGGAGAGCGTATAAGAGCGAGTAGACGCATCACCGTGATAATGTTGGCGAACGGTGTGCTGATCATGCACTTTCTGACTCTCGCCACGCCTGTCCTGATGGTCGTTTCTTCGACGGGCACCCTGGGGGAGTGCTACGTATGCGCGCCTTACAGGCAGTCGGCATTCTCGCGTCCCAACGCGCTGGCTAGAATGTCATGGCCCGATGCGGATCGCGGTGCCCTGTTTTCACCACTCACGCCAGAACTCATCCTGACAAAGTGCGCGGGTGATGGAGCTTCCATCGCGGAACTGCGCATTTCGGGAACTTCCGTTGCCTCGCAGCCAACGCTGTCGTTTGACCTTGGGCTAAAGATAACTTCGGCACCTAGTCTGAACAGGTGGAGCGCAGGGCGCCAGCCAACGGCCGGTAATTGCAGACCTCTTTTCGACGCCTTGACGAAAGCACTGAACAACTTCTGCGACGAATTCTTGCGAAATCACCTGGGCACTGCCCTGGCGCTGGCTGTGGCGATTACCCTTGTAGTGGCAGCTCTCCCTCTTGTTCTCTTGGTGTCACAGTTCTTTCACGCTGCACGGGAAAACGGCATCGGGATGGGCGAAGGCGGGAGGACGCGCCCCAGTGCTTCGAAACAGCTTGAGACATCTCGCGAAGAGCTCTTCGCCGAAGAGGGCAGCACCTGGTTCTCGTCCAGGCGACACGGTTCCTCGGCCGACATAGAGCCGAAGAATCGGGGTCACAGTTCACGGAGACCACGAAGCCGCTGCTTTCCCATAGTCGGCAAGCCCCGTAGACCTAGGCACGACAAGGGCGGTCGAGAGGAAAGCGTCGAATTCATCTGTGGTGGTAAAAGCTCAAGAGTGGACGACAGCTCTTCGTTGATTTCCACCGAGCAGGCGACCGCGACCGAAGTGTGCGGTTTGCCTCGCGCCAACACGTCGACGCCGAAGATCGTCCCCACGATCTCCCGGGAGTCGTTGGTTTCGTACGGATCGCCGACTCAGCTTGACGCCGCGGTGCTTCCGCGGAGATGCCCCAGTTCTGATCTGATCAACGAATACTACCCGAGATTCTCCCCTACCGGACACCAGATCAGAAGGTTCAGGAGTCGGTTCGCACTGATGGGCAAAGCCAGCCGCAAGACTTCGTTGGGAACGATACAAGAAGAACCGGAGCCGATATCGGAGAGCGAGCTCTCTATGCTTACGGCGCTTTCGGCGATCAGCGATGAGTGGTGCTTCACCAGGAACACGACGCCCAGCGACAGAGGCGGCGAGGATGAGCAGTTCGTCTCCGCGGACGCTTTTCAGCTCCCTTCACCGAACTAGTTGCTTAGTGTGCGGTGCAGGTGGCGTCATCGTTCAGTGGGGGCTACTGTATACAGGCACTCCTCGCAGAGGACCACTGTACTGTTGCCATAGCTCCAAACTATTTTAGAGGCCAATTAAAAGTATAATCGCAATGCGCGAATTTGATGAATATCCGCGTTCAATGTCTCACACATTAATGATTTCATCTAGAAAAGTCGTAACTAGATTGCAAACTAATCACATGCGCTGTAATTCCGGGCACTCGTCAGCTTCGCGATTGTCGGGAAGTACGCTTCTAGGAACTTATGAAATAAATAATTTGCGAGTAGTACGTGTGTGGACTCATATGCGCAACGTTGGCTGACCCTCGCATCGTGTATTGTGACGTGAGGTTAATTACATCGTGTGCGCACATGAGTAGTAAAAATGATGTTATCGCCATACCTTCAGTGCCCAATTGACGTTAGATTTTGTACATGGTTACAACAGATTCATAAGAAATGGCAGTTTCTCTCTAAATGTTAGTTCTCTGAACGCGAAGTGAGCGTTGAGAACACAGCAAGTTTAAAAGCCGCCTCCTCACGTCTGTCGAGGTGGCGTACCTTCACGCTCCTTACAAAAGACGGGCGGGGCGTTCCTTCTCTTCTTGAGGAGCAATCGACGGCAGGCTTCGCGCACGGCGTGATGCCCGCGTTGCGACGGAGATGGCCCGCTTGTTTTTCTCTGCTTCAGCCGCGTTCGACGCCAGCGCTCGCGAGCTTTTACTCGCGAGTAGAACATACGACGGGCGGGGTGACGTTATAAATTTAGACATTATGCATAAAATGACGGCGACGGCGACGCCAACGGCAAAAACCCGTCGAAAGTGTACAAATAATTTGTATCGCAATAAAAATTCGGCAGATCCCACGTGGCGTGGGAGTCGATGTTATGCGAAGCATGCGGCGGGAAGGTGACTGTGGCGTAATTTTTTTACTGAGTGAAACGTTACGAAATGACGCTAAAGATTTGTATTAATTTTATACGCACACATATATGTTGAAGAGCCGCATATGTACTACAAACCAGTTGGTTAGAGTTGGGTAACGCTGCCAACGGCAACGTGGGTATTGCCAACACCAGAAGCGGTAAGCTGATATGTAGTGCTTATACTTGTACGTTATGATGGAGAACGCACGCACGTTTCACGAACCCGCGTGCATGTGTGGAAGAGGTTCTTGACAGTTCTTGAACAAGGTCATCATCACCGCGATCAGTGAGCACCAGCAGCTGGTCATGACTTTTTATCGGATCCGGTCGTAATCGCGGTGACGAGGGGTCCATGTGTAGTGAAGTATGAATTATAGCACAGCTGTTACAAATCGTGGATGCCTCGGTCATTTCGTCGACAAATTGTCTGTCTATAGAGCTGGCGACATGTCGGAACTTGAAGTCACCCTTCGCGTTGGTGAGGCTTAGGACGTTAAGGCTGGTAGGCCTGGATAGTGCTACGTAGACCAACATCAGTGTATGGCGCTTGTCGCATTAGTAGACTACCAGGGCGTATGTGACCTACGTAGCCTAGTCTAGAAAGCGGCTGTCAATCAATCTGTCATCATCCTCGGTCAACATGAGGCCATCGCCCAGCCTCGTAAGAAATGAAGAGGACACTGCGTCGTTCTGGCGGACTAAGTGCACTTTACAGTGCGATGATGTGAATATCATGCGTCACATTGGTTAATGTAATCCTCCGGGATCAAGCAATGCTTCAATATAGCAGCTAGCTGAATCGTAGCTGGGAGTACAAATGTAATGTTTATTACACTACTATAAAAGTGGAGCCATCACTGGAACCATAGACGTTAATCTGATATAAGGCCTCTATCGTAGGAGTACATATGTAATGTTTGTTTCTTTCTTGTAAAATAAGATAGCCAGCGCCACAACCCCAATTGACGTTGCACCGACATTGCACCTGCATATGCAGTTTTTTTTCCAAACCTGTTTATAGCCCTGGCGTGGCTCTGTGGTAGAATACCTGATTGCTACGCAGAATCCCTGTGCTCGATTCCTGCTGGGATCTTAATTTTTATTCTTTCCATTCGTGGGGTCAACCCTGCCGATGTCGGTTTTTCTTAACGCTCTCGCATTTAAACTAGCAATGTCTGTTCTCGCCGTTCCTGGGTAGGTATGATCTGTCAATCACCTGTGGCGCATACCCGTACACCGCGGCCCGTGGTAAATGTGCCACACGTGTCTGGAGGAAAGGGTTTGACGACGTACGCGACAGGATTTTCACGTTATTCGTGTCGTCACCTGTCAGTCATATTTGTCAAATCCTCTGACCCGCCCATGCCAATTTCGGTCTGCACCAAGTTAAGGAGGCGATCATGAGAGCACCCATACGTAGGCGGATAGATAGATAGATAGATAGATAGATAGATAGATAGATAGATAGATAGATAGATAGATAGATAGATAGATAGATAGATAGATAGATAGATAGATAGATAGACAGATAGATAGATAGAAACGCTAAGCTGAAAGGAGCGACCCCTGTGTTTATCACATCACGAGGTTTATCACGGAGCCACTCTACTCCGTGAAGGTGGATAACCAGCGAAGTTGTGGCACAGAGGCACAGATGTGACACTGACTTTACGTGAAAGATAAAGAAAGTGCCTTTTGAATGTAGCGTACACTCTTTTAAACTTTTTCCATGTGAGCAGCATGCGTCTTTTTGCAGCGACATGCGTTGTGCTGTCTAACTTGCCGCATGCTCTTGGCGCTTCGTGCACGATCTTGAGGAGCCGTTTGAGCAGCATTCGTATTTTTTGACGCATTTTCCGTTTCGGGACACTTCAGAGGACCAGTGGTGAGTTGTGCGGTTTGCCTAATTTCTGTGGCACATGCGCTTTTACCCGCGGATACTTCATTTTTGGTGAAGCAGTCGTGGGTAGTGGTGCTTGTCTCTGGCGTAGCCAGGGGATGGCAGACGGGGTCCGTGCCCCTCCCGAAATTTCTTTCTGCCGTGGGACATATAACGCAAAATGACACTCGACCGCACATGCCTGCGCGGTATCTCATTGCCTGACGTAACGCCAGCACTCACGTTATAACACAGGCACAGCTTTTAGGGGCGTAGCTCCTCTTAGTCTAACCTTGTCACGTCTCCGTTGTCCGGCGTATCTCCCGGCAGCCGGCAGTGATCACTCTTACTGCGCATGCGCATACCCTCTCCACACACCTCCTCTCCACTCCCCCTCACCATTCCCCATGTCCTCTACCGCTTTCCCTCTCCCCTTCCCCTCTCCACTTCCCCTCCCCTCTCCCATAACCAGTCTTAAAAACGGAGGGGCCGTGCACACATGAAGGCTCCCTAAAGACAATGCGCTGCGACAGTACGTGATATGTATCGCCCTCTCCTCTCCTACGCGCCGACGCAGGCAGCGTCGCGAGGCTGCGTCTTGACTGAAAAAACCGACCGCTCGCGCTGCACAACCGTTCACTGACCACCCCGTATATATAGGCACTGGATTTTGACCTCCAAGGTAGTGCGTGTGTGCGATTTCTCCTGTGCGTGATTAAACAATGAAAATTCACAGCGTACACGTAAAATTAATGTGAGCTGCAAGTCGTCATAACTCTCATCGAACCTTTAGTATAAACGCGCCCGATCTCACGTCGGTGATGATGTACTGGGCAGAATTCACGGAAGATTCACGGTTTACCGATGAACCTCCGCAGCTTCGCCCACTCATCATCATTCACTCCGTGGATATGCTGTGATTTTTTAATGTCTTATCGAAACAAATAGCGCGTCCAATGGCGTATTACTACTGGGACGAGCAGCGCTAGACTGTAGCTTGTTGAGTCATAGGACTACATACGTAAGCGTTTGTGTACTACATTTCGCTAACTATAGCAAACGCAATGGCTTAGCCGGGGGGTGGAACACCGGGCACGTCCCACAGCGGGCAGTGGTCGCAGGATGCACGTGCCACGTGACTGCGTTCGAGACACTGACGAGTGCTTGAGAAAAAATGCAAGATTTCACGCCGATGCCGCCGGAAGATGGCGTTCCGGGGACAACCGCTACCTACATTAAAACGCAACGCTTACGCAACTCCCAACAGTGATTCTGAACGAATTTTTATTTTATCTTTCTCTCTGCCCTCTTTCCGTCCCCTATTTCCCCACCCATGCGCAGGGTAGCAAACCGGTTACTAGCGCCAGGCTGACCTCTTTGGGTTTTCATTTCGCCCCCCTCTCTCTCCCTCTTTCTCGGCGCAAAGACAGAACGCGGTCATTTTAACGTGATAGCGTTAAAGAGCTCGTTCCGCAGAAATTCCGGTGTCGCCGTCGGTGTCAGCGTCGTTGTTTGTGAGCGAAAAATCATCATCTTGTCCGTGACTTAAAAATCGAGAAAGATGCAAATAAAATAAATAATAATAAATCGTAGGTTCGAGTGAGAATCGAACCCAGGCCGTCTGCGTGGCGAGCAGGTGTTCTACTACAGAGCCACTCCATTGTTTTTCATAGTATTTATTGCACTGAGTATTAGAATGCACAATAAGAGCACAAATATAGCAAACAAAAGTACAATCACATAGCTACAATAAGCGCTCAAGCGTTACTAAGGACACACTCGATGGCTAACACAACGTGCAGTAGAACAGTGAGAGTTCTTCACATCGTGTTAAACAGGAAAGGTGGTGAGGCCGAGCACTTCAGCAAGAGGGGGTACCAGTCCGGTCTAAAGTCCATTTGCTTGGAACTGCACTGAAATAAACTTTAGTGCTTCACAAACATACGCATCCTGTGTATAGGAGTCACATTATGAGATGTAATATTGCAGTAAAACGGGGTACAAGCGTATACGTATTGCCATCGGGCGTCACACCATGTGTATTGCATAACGAGTTGGTGGTTTAAAGCCGGCCGCCCATTACAAAAGGCACACACACTACTGCGCGTATTCCGTACGAACACGTAGTGGGTGCATCACAACTTCGAAAAAGTATCACACGTGTAATTGCTGCTGGTTTAAAGCATGGTACCCGTCACAAAGGGTACATACACATTAGTGCGCGTATTCCCTTACGAACACGTAGTGGCTGCATATCACACGCCTAATTGCTGCTGGTTTAAAGCATGCCACCCATTACAAACGGCATACACATTAGTGCGCGCATTCTCTTACACACACGTAGTGGGTACACTGTTATAAAAGTGCTGTTGAAGAGGGTGGAAACCTTTACTATAGGTATGTCGTGTGTATGTTTGTGTATGTGACTGGGTGACTGAACACAATGACAAGCGAAAGCGCGATGAGGATGGGGCCGGATATCGCTATCGAGTTCAACTCTTAAAGGCGAAGCTTAAGCTTCCTCCAATTTTTTTATCTCATACCGTCCACTTCGTGGTACACGAAATTGTCTCCTGTTTAGTGTTGCACGGCCGGTACTACAGCGACGTGCTTTCGGACTCCTCTGTCACAGGTGGCAGGGCATCGGAGATCGAGACAGGCACGTCACAGTCCTGAACAGCTCCTTCCTCTGTTGAATCTCTTTTCGACGACAAGCGACCGTTGATTCAGAGTCCGATGTTGAGGATCAATGAGAGGACGAGCATTCCTGCCATCAACAGGAAGAGTCCGTCGTACGAGCCGACCTTGTCGCGGAAAGCACCTGAAAAAAAAACAAACAAAAAAAAAAACCACCGAGATCATGATATCACAAGGTAAAGGCACCGCTATGCAAGAAGTGACTAGTCAACTGTTCAGGTTAAGCCACGGCAGCCGTGTTTCGATGGAGGTGAAGTGGAAAAGCACCCGTTTATTTAGACTGGTGCAGCACGTAGAAATTCAGGTGGTCCGAATTATTCAAGGGTCCCGGCACGCCTCATAGTCATATTATGGTTATGATACGTAACAGCACATTTTTTTTGCATGTTTTGCAGATAGAATAACACGACTCCCGCATTCAATTTTTCTTTTTTTTTTTAGAATCGGTTGTTGTTTGGCGTCACCCAGTCGCTTAATTATGCTTCCTGGGGGCACCACCACTGACTGAGACGTATTAATTATCAGTCAATCAGCTGTGGATTTGTTTGAGGAGGGGTGGAATAGAGGTATGATTTTATTGAAACGAACTACTGGCAGTAGTGCACAGTGTAGCTCGCACCAAAAATACAGTTTTCTTGCAGATAACTCATAATTAAGTAGCCTTAAGTGCTATACATTGCATAAAAAGTGACAGAGGAGGTTAATTATTCTTGCAGCAGGGTTCATTTTCGCTATTGTAGGGAGCAAATTATGTCATCGTCTCACAGGGTATTTCGTGCTGCTTCGAGCTGAGCCATTGGGGCCCTGGACTAAGGGCGCCACCCTACGAGGAAGACCTCTTATTCTAGCACAAATAAAAGTTTTTCTCTCTATCTCTACGCTTTGCTATCTGTCACTTTTATGAAAGATGGAGGCGAAGATGCTTGAGACCCGTCCCCGTGTACTTAGATTTAGGTACACGTTAAAGAACCCCAGGAGGTCGAAATTTCCGGTCCCTCATAATCATGTCGTGGTTTTGGGACGTTAAACCCCAACAATTATTATTATTATTATTATTATTATTATTATTATTATTATTATTATTATTATTATTATTATTATTATTATTATTATTATTATTATTATTATTATTATTATTTTATGAAATCGCCGCCAATAGACCTTCGAAAACATAAAAATCTGATGGATTCGTGCACGATTTTCGCTTCCGTTTTTCTCTTTTCGTAAGGGAACTGGTTGAAACGGAGCGAAGATGCTGCGCTTATTGATACGAAGGTGGCCAGTAAGTAAGATTTATATCGATGCAAGGAGTGGTTCAGGGGTGGTATTAGCTTTCCATTTTGAGAAACGTAGGTAATCTGTAATTTTTGTTTTCAGGGCATTGTAAGCATGCAAAATCAATAAGCATATATGTAGTTAAGAATTACGCGTTGGGAATTATAAGAAATTATAGATAGGGTACGTTAATTAACGTCGGAGTATCTTCGCTAGCCTTCTGCGAGCAGTCGCATATCAAAAGGTGATTACGAACACGGACGCAGAGACATCACTTTTCATCAGGTTCAAAGCCGCCAGGCAGTATTTGTCTTATGGTTTGGTCATCTTACCATAAAATATTTGCACTTACCTATAACAGGCGGCCGAACAAAGCTTCCTACGGCCGTAACGAGTGCCAGAACTCCATGCTATTCTATAAACAATATCTATCAGAATTCCACAAATGACTATGAAATGGTGTCTGCTTAGAAAGTTGTCTTTATGTTGTATGCTATCGCCCTCCAAATGGTTGTATTGAAGTATTTTGATATGTTCGAGTCGTTGGTACATTTTGCTCAAGACCATCAGCTAAACATTATTTTTGGCGGGGATGTAAATATAAACATGCTTAATACTGATCTCACTGTAAAAAAGTTTGACTTCCTACTGAAAGCAAATGGATTGTGTAGCGTTATACAAAGACCAACACGTATTACTGCTGGTACATCGACACTGCTAGACATCTTCATAACAAATACTAACAGGAGCCTTAAAGCAGGAATTTTTCTTTCGTTTTCAGCGACCATCTACCAATTTTTCTTTGTTTAACGAAAATGCATAGTAAACGGAAAAGTTCGCTTCATATCGTGCAGTCGATAACTGAACAAAATATACTTGAATTCAAAAACGCACTTCAAAAAATCAATTGGAGTGAAGTACTTAATGAAAAGGACCCAAACAGAGCTTATGACTGCTTTTTGGAAGCATTTATTTCAATTTACAACACATACTTTCCTGCAAAACTAATAAAACATAAACGACGTGCTCGGAAACTATACATTACTCATGACCTCTTAATTAAAGTAAATGAGAAAAACAAGCGATATCATCACTTCATTAAAACAAAAGACCTAAATGACCTTAAGGTTTTAAAACGTTTCGAAACCGTTTGAACAAAGACCTTCAAAAAGCGAGACGGGATTACTATAACAAGCAGTTTGTTTTACTAAAGGACGTGCGGATATCATGTGGAAAAAGCTAAACCGTCTCATTGCACTTAAAAAATGTCCTGAGCTTAACTCTATAAAAATAGATGGTGTAGAATTATCGGATCAAGCTTTAGCTAATACATTTAATGAGCACTTTGTGAACCTTTCTAGCATTTTAAGTACGTGTAACGACCTTAGTGGTATCAGACCAGTAGAAGAGACCATTTTTCTTGATCCAGTAAATGATAATGAGGTTATGCATATCTTCAAACAACTCAATAAAACGAACTCGCGAGATATTGATGCTCTCCAAATGCGACCTATAAAATCCGTTTTCGACATTATTCTGCCCTGTTTAACGTACATTTTCAATTTGTGCATTGCTAAAGCTGTCTTCCCCTCTAGAATGCAAATTGTTCGAGTATCTGTGATTTTCAAGAAAGGCGATAAGAACGACCTTAAGAACTACAGGCCCATATCTGTACTTCCAGTTTTTTCTAAAATGTTTGAAAAGATTATTTATGCCCGGTTAAGTAAATTTGAGAGAAAACATCACATCTTGACAAGTGCTCAATACGGTTTCCGTAAACGTCTTTCAACAGAATCTGCGCTTTTAGGACAAAAAGAATATATTTTGAAAAAAAAAGCTTGAAGAAAATAAAATAAGAATTGGTATTTTCGTTGATTTTACAAAAGCATTCGACCTCCTTGATCACACTCTATTAATTAAAAAAACTCCCCTGTTATGGTTTCCGTGGGCACGCGGAAGATTTACTGAAATCCTACTTAAAGAATCGAAGGCAGGCAGTCAATATCATTGGCTTCACATCAAAGATGCAGAAAGTTAAATGCGGAGTCTCTCAAGGAAGTATATTGGGCCCTTTTCTTTTTTACATTTTTATTAATGATATAGTACAGACTTCATGTGCGAAATTCATAATACATGCCGACGATACGAGCATGTTCTCCGGCCATGATTTAGATGCGATAATGGACACCGCAAATCACGCATTAGAAAAACTACATGAATGGAGCGAAAGAAATGGATTACGTGTGAATGTTGCGAAAACAAAGGTTGTTATATTTAGAGCAAGGAATAAAAATGTTCAACCAAATAAACAAATTACCTTTACCTCCACCCCATTAGAAATTGTTCCAACGTTTAGAAGTTTGGGTGTCTTGTTTAACGAATCGATGTCCTGGAATGACCACGTCAGTCACGTCATCTCCAAGTTATCTCAAGTAATTGGTGTCCTTTTCCGAAATCAGTATGTTCTTCCCTCAAGCACCGTGAAGTTGTTATATCTTTCGCTTTTTCAGTCGCGAATTAATTACTGCCACCTTATTTGGGGTAAGACATCAAAACAAAACTTAAAAAAGTTATAGACTCTCCGAAAAAATTATTACGAATATTGCTAATAGTCTAGTACAGCATACTGAAGAGCTTCTTCACAAATATAAAATACTTCCGGTTGAAAAATTATATGAACATCGTTTATCTGTAGCCTTCAAACGCGAAATAAACCAAAACACATTGTTTTTGCGACAGGTTTCTAATTTGTCAAAACGCGTACGCACCCACAAAACTCGGCAAACTGATGAAGGGATTGTTCAAACGTATAAAAAACAGTATGGTTGGCAGTTACCAGAAAATGAATTGCCACGACTTCTAAATAATTTATGCAGAAGGAACATTATTCTAGAAAACATTACAAAAAAAGCAATTTTTGAACATTTCCTTTACGCAGATGCTTAGTATTCCTAAATAAATGCATTGTTTCTAGTTTGATTAAAATATTTACCTAATGTAGATACGTCACTTTTTTTATAACATGATGACTATGTATTCTGAATACATTGTGCCTGGTGTTTCATTTTGCTGCCTCTCATTTTTTATCCGCGACATAAATCAAGGAGTTGTATTATAATGTTCTTTTTGTTCTGTTTTTGGTGCTTATTGTTGCAGTTGCTTGTATTGTTTAAGATTATATTGTATTACGGCTTTGCACTGCGTGAAATGTTTTTTTTTTACTTTATGCCTTCTTTTCATGCTGCTGCGATACCGCCAGGGTGTTTGTTTGTTGTAGGTGTCCACGGCATTGTCAAACTATCGAAAGATAGTTTTTACCGCGGGCTCCTCGGCTATCACGTTTTGTTTTGATGGCGAAAATAAATTGAATTGAATTGAATATATGTGTATTTAAACCTAGGGGTACATATGTGCATTTAAACCCAACACTCCTAGGCTTAAGTGCAGATATATACCCCATAAAGTGCAGGGTTGGATGACCTCCACCGTAGCTCAGTGGTAGAGCATCGGACGCGTTATTCGAAGGTCGCAGGTTCGGTCCCCTGCCAGTGACAATTTATATTTTCGTCCACTTTACTTTCTTCACATTTATATCCTAATTACTACAAATAATATCCCCTATACTTTCCTTGGCATTATTGTGTGTTAGTTCTCATTAATATTGTGTCTGACAAAGAAAAACGAGCCCTTAAAAGTAATCTTCTTTCCTTCATTTATATGCGATTTTGAGGTGTACGTATCAGCTTTCATCACGCCGACACAGCCTTTCTTAATTGCTTTTCCATACGCAAAATGGCGTAAGGGACCAAGTCAGCCACCATCACTATTGATTGGGAGGTACAGGAAGTGGGGTAAGGGACCCCAATAGTGCCAAGCGCCAGCCTTCCGGGAATGCGCTCGTGGTTGTTGCGCATTGAGAAGTAGGAAATACGACGCGGGTTACGTCACCACACGGCTCACCTTGTTCCGCTTGACACAGCACAGGCAATCTTGCATGACCATGACACCAGCTCAATTTTAGAAAGGAGAGTTCGCAACAGCCACCTATAGTTGGCCTCACGTTTCAGTGCGCGGGAAAGTGCGCGTTATCGCTTCACTTTTTCCACTGATCACACCGTGCTTCCTCAGCATATCTTTAATATAACGTTCATTCTCCAATATTGCAATTGCCGCAGCTCAGCGGGATATCGTACACTAATTATGGTAAAAGAAGGTAGGCGTATGAACGCGGACAAAACAGATCGAGACGACACAAGAGATGAGACAACCGTGTTTGCACGCCTAACTTTTTTTTTAAAACTGCGGGGCTGTTTAAGCCGGGCGTAATGTGTGATCCATGGACTGGAAAAACCCCGCCGAGTGATAAAGTGACTGCGCATCGCGATGGCAACCCGTAACTACTCGTGTCGCCGCGCCAAAAGCGCGGGAAACGCATTGCTGTGCTCGCTTGAGCTTGGAAGCACGGGTAATACCGATCAAGAGCCAATCGATAGCCAACCAGTATTGTTCGATAACCAATCAATACCCAATAATTCATAAAAAATGCGGCGGCACGCATGGCTATGCCCGTTCGAGCTTGGATAAACGTGTAATACGGATCGATAATCAGTCGATAACTTAGCGATGCCGATTATGCCCTCCACGAAACCGGATGAGAATTACATGACCAATTTGGACTTCCTCGTGCCAATCCATACAGATCGATAACCATTCTATACCGATCGATAGGCTAAACTAATGGAACACGATACGGACATAGCATAGCCATATATAGTATAGTATAGCAAGGGGTGGGAAAGGGAAGTGAGGTTGAGAAGGAGGGAAACGCCACCAGCTGCGCTCTTTCCTCAATCTTCGCACCACAGTGGTGGCGTATGCAGAAATTGGTTTCTGGGGGGGGGGGGTGCACGCGCTTGATTCGACGTGGGGTCCGGGCAGGTAAGTGTGGTCGAGTGTCATTTTGTGCTCTCAATCCCATGGCAGAAACAAATTTCGGGGGGTGCATGAATCCGGTGTGTCACCCCCTGGCTACTTCCCTGTCGCATCACTAGTGCATTAGTAAAATAAAATGGGGCATAAATGCCCCATTTTGTTTTATCGTGAATCCGTACCAACTAGCTCAACCTAATGTTCTAATCGTACACAAAATTGCTTCAGTGACGCCCCTTCCTGCGTTCCACACAGCGCCTGAGAGGTTTTGTTGGTTTATTCCGGCAGCCCCACGGCCCACCACGAGTGGTAAGAAGTGCCCTATCAAACCAACTTTTTAGGAGATGACAAAAAACACCACGAGGATCAATTTCTGATTACGAAGATTGTGAAAGAAAAAGCTATGCACAGCAAACTTGGGCAGCCAAAGAAAAAAAAAAATCTCTTTTGCCGTTCCGATCGTTCCGCAGAGCGCGTGCTGATCGCCCACAGGGCGTCAGTACGTCGTAGATTTGTTAGATTTAAACATTTTCTTTTAACCTAAACGGACACCATTAATGTCGCCGCAGCACTTTCCTGGTAAATCTATTTTACCGTTCCTCTAAATCAGCAGTATGAGAGTTCCCCCGAGATATCGTAACAAACGTTTTCGAACAAATTCTATGGTGAAAATATAAAACAGCGCTTTCTTAAACACAAGTTTAAGAAAGCGCTATTTTACATATTTACCATGGAACCTCACCAACTCGCCCAATTTGCGTGTCTTCTCGAACAAATTGCCTCGCAGTTTCGAGCACAGTACTTTGACAGCACATTGGCCAGCGCACGCACGGCGAATGTGTCTGCTACGCTATATTTATTAATGGGTACATCAGAACATGTCAGCCTGCTCACTTAACTCGTATTAATTGCTGTTGTATTAGTGTGAGCAACATAGCCAGTGGGGTAGACGCGAGTACGAACATAGATGAGGTCCATAGAGCGTGAGTGAACGTATGAATTTCAGTGCGAGGTCCGGTTTGCGTGAATGGATGCAAGATGAACGTGCTTGGGCGCCTACACGACAGAACAGGCGTGAGCTTATGAACGTAAGTGGAAGCCACGGGCCTATCCAGAATCTTATTTTAACCGACCATCCTTTGTGTATGTTTGCGCGTGTTTGTACGTGCGTGCGTACATCTACACAAACGAAGTGGAAAATGAATTGCACTAGAGTGCTTATTTGGGCCGACTGGTACACGTCTATAGAAAACGAAAATATAGCGCGGGCCACAGGACAGAAACGGGCTAAGCGCTTAACGGCGCTTAGTCCGTCTCTGTCCTGTTGTCTGTTGATCGCGCTGTTTCTCATTTTCTATGGAAAGGGAAAATATTTCGGGACGTGTGTGTGTGGAGGGGAGGGGGGTAGTTCGAACCCCCTCTTGGCTACGGCACTGGTGAGAGCCGATGAGCGGTCGTCCGAAAACACGGCTGGGCTCCAATAAAGCTACAAGCCGCCTAAAGCACATTTCTCAACTCCCAAGACATTTCTCGGCCGAGCAAATGCGAGTAAGCAGCTCTCGCGACACTTTCAGCTGACTCGGTGCGTGTCACGTTTATTTATTCAGATACCTACAGCGCCCAATGGGCATTATTGTAGGGGGGAAAACAAAAAAGAATACATTACAGGTGGTATACAACAACACGTTCACGAAAACTCCTACGAGTTTTCGTCATATATATGTGACTGATCTGTTGCTAATGATTTATCGAATACATGAGGCAGCTCAACTCAATTCGTTATGTCATCCATCCCAAGGTGTGCTTTTTATTTTCAGATACCGGTCGATGCTGCTGGACGAACCAGGTGGCTTTTCTTCCGTTCGTGTCTATACGGCGAGCTGACGGCTGCACCCTCTTAGGGTTCTTACCTTTGCACATTGCCTCGCACGTACGCCGTCCAGGGTTTCCCAGTTTTCTTGCAAATAAATATACTGCCGTGGTGCAGAGACTATTCCTGTGGTGCAGCTTGTATCCCGGCCGTAAACTGTTCATTGCGTCACTCGGCTGTATATACCAGTGGAATGTTGCGTGTGCTACCAACTAAATTACCGGTGAATGCTTCGCGATCTAGGACGCTCACGTACGTCTTGGTGGTGACAGGTAAGACATGCTTACAATGTAAAAGCTGTTCAGCGGCTGCTTTCCGATACTCCCAAGCACAAGTCTTGCTGTGAACATCCAATGCATACTGCAAAGCAAATGCTCTCTGGATGGATGGATGGATCGATGGATGGATGGATGGATGGGTGGATGGATGGATGAAAAATTTAAGTGGTACTGTAGGGCACTGTAGGGTTTGGGAGCGGTCCGTTGGGCAGCCCATAACTGTTCGCTCTCTGGATGCCCGTATGGAACTAGACGCCGGTGTGATCAGGATTTTGGGACATGTGCACGCTGCGCCATCTGCCGGTGGTGGAAACTGCGCCCTGCCGTAAATGAATGCGAAATATGCGAAAAATAAAAATTCCGGTTGATTTCACGCATTTTGGGAATCGGTTTCGTGCGAAGCAGACAGCCAGTAGCATGCCTAAGTTGCATCTTTTGACCTTGAGCCAAACGTTAAGACGGACATCGACATGTTTGTGTAAATGTAGCAGTTGTGTGCATATTGCCACGTGCGTTGCTTTATTTTCATGCATTCGTGTTTCACCCTTAAAAACTGTTCGCAACGCTCGGCGCAGGCCGCGCCGCAATGTTTGGGAAGCTTCGCGATTGCTTGACATCGTTCTGTTAAGACTGCGCGTAGGACGCGAATAGCCAAGTTTATTAGAGAGCTTACGCGAGCACCAGCGATAACGCTGGAATATTCAATGACATGTATAAAAGTCGACGCGTTCCACCGATGATCAGATCACAGACAGCCGACGCTAAGATCGCCGCTATAAGCGTACAGCGTGTATTGCTTGTGATTTCACTTTTCGTTTCCTGGATACAAGTTCGCCATGGGCACAAGTTCGGCAGAGTTCGCCCAAAAAGAAACAGAGGCAGAAAGAAAAATAAAAATAAAAATAAAGAAAAACAAAGAAGGCCGCCCATCTCCGCACTTCGTTCAGGCTTGGCATCCCTAATAAGAAGCTGCCTTAATTTTTTAACGCGACAGGATTGTCACGTCATTCATGTCATGACCAGTCAGTTAATTCGTCATACACTGATCCTCCTATACAAATTTTGGTAATACCAAAGTTTGGCTGAAGAGGCACGCAGGAGAGCACCCACACGTAGGCAGCCAGATAGATAGATAGATAGATAGATAGATAGATAGATAGATAGATAGATAGATAGATAGATAGATAGATAGATAGATAGATAGATAGATAGATAGATAGATAGATAGATAGATAGATAGATAGATAGATAGATAGATAGATAGATAGATAGATAGATAGATAGAGTCAAAGTGCCTTGGTTCGCTAAGAAATGCTTCGCATGTATGTGAAAAAAAATGTTATCAGAATCGACCCCCGGTCCTCACAACCCGGACCCATTGGAACACTTGGAAGAAACGAACAAACCACTGCAAAGAACTAGAGATGGCGCCGTGTACATATGTCCCTAAATCCTGCGAATGCATTATTAACCTGTTTTTTTACACTTCTCACCGCCGAGGTTTTTTAAATCTCGTACGAGGAGGTTAGCAAAGTCTCCCTAAGTCACAGACGTTGCAACTGATTTTGGCGGTTTATGGAACTCTTCAAAACCATCTTTGTTGCGCTACATGACCTGAAAATGACACGGTCTTCGTAGGTATCGGCTCAGCATCTTGTCCAGTGACCAAGTGGTTAATTAAGTATCTATGCTGCATGGCCAAAGAGCCCATTGGTTTTTGTTACTGGAGTACCCAACTAGATTGCAGTTGAGTATTCTGTACTGCGGCGTCAGATTCAAAGCAGTCACACTGTAACAAAACGGAAACGGCGATCAGCTCTTACAGTATTCTTTTACTTGCGCGAATTTATGATATTTTGGGTGGGAAGCGATTACGCAACGCGTACGCTTTTTACGCTCGCGTCATTTGAACGCCTGTTTCCTAACGGTGATGGCACACGCCTGGCTCAGGCGCATCGGCAGCGGTGGCAGCGTCACCCAGTGGTCGGTCACTGGGTTGTAGCGGTAGGCGTTTTTCGTGGCCGCTCCGGCGTCGTCGGCCAGCTGACCGCCGAGAATGTAGATGTCCTCGCCTGCGCACGAAATACCATGGAAAGTTGCATGCTGCAAACTGCTCTTTCACACTCGGGTACCGTCATTTCTAACTCTCCTAGGGCGCGAACTGTAGCTAGAGTTCCGTAGTACCCACTACGCGTCTCCTAGCCAATACGCGCACCTAGGGAGCTGCACACTTTGTTGGTACTGTGCCTGATGGTGATGATGCTGCTAATGATGGTGAATTATAGCTCAGCCCTTCGTAATGGGCGGACAGCTTTCAACCACCCATGGTTTACGCACTTCACAAGGTGCGACGCCTGGTGCGATTCAACGCTTCTGCAACGCTATATTACATTTATTAAGACGACTCTTTGCCAGACATGAGACTCTGTGGGGTCTCTTTAAGAAGCATTTTCATGCACAGGCCCGGCTATGTGATAGAAAATTTGACTGGCACGCCGGATGCTTGGGTTAGATTCCGTCTCGGTCCCCGATTTTGATTCTTTGCATCCATCGGGATTTCTCGTCCATGGACAACGAAGCTTTTTCGTTCACAAACAACGCCGCCGACACCGCATTTCCTGCGACATGAGTTCCTTAATGCCGTCGCGTTAATACCAGACACCAAGGATGATGTACCAACTCGCTCAACAAGCAGCCCTTATGAACTTACCAAACCTTCAGCGCTTTCAAAATCGTTCCTCTTCACCGTTCTCCTGTATGTACAAAGTGTTACATATTGTGCTCACCAAGTGACGCGAGTCCCACGCTGTGTGCTTTTACTGGCATGATGCTTATGCGTGACCACGAGTCGTCGGCCGGTGAATACTCGAGCACATCAGCGATGGGCACCATGGGTTGTTGATTCGGCGACCCCTCGGTCAGCGCGCGCACCAAGCCACCCACGGCCAGGAGGCGCCCGCGGTGGGCTACCAGCGAACAGTTGCACACCGGCAGGGGGAGGCACGCCTTGTGGTGCCACCTAGTGCGCAATCAAGGCGTTAGGAAAATGCGCTTACATTCTCTAATGTAGTAAATATGCTGCAAGCTTACCGTTTGATCTACGTGAACCCTAACGCTGCGTTATCTCCCAGAGAGTTGTTTGGGGAGTGGAAGGCCACTAACGACACTAAAACGACATGATGTAGCATGATGTAAAAAAAAGGTCGCGTCATGCTCCCTTCATAAAATTCAAGCCTAGGCCTTGAAAGAACAATTAGGCAAGGATAATGGAACCTCAGTGCAGAAATAAATGAAACCGTGGCTAAAACTTAGGTAAGAATTTCACTATGTACAATGTCAAAATCTGATTAGATTAAAAGACGGTATAGCTGAAATGAGCCTAAAGAACAGACCCTGTAATCATTAAAGCATATTTTGCTAAAATTATTTTTAAATGTCAATTCAAGTGAATCGGCACGGTACGCATACTAGCGAAGGTGGCCAAAAACGCGCGTGTTGACCGGAATCCTATGTGATTGTTGCGCCAGGACTGCGATAGTCGTGACATATGTTCGAATGGGACCAATGTCATGAATGCATGGAATCGTATAGCCCTTATAAAGATCACAGCTACGGTTTGGAGCCCGCGGCCTCTTCGAAGAACGTGGCTTTGTCACTACTTTCCTAGCAAAGAAAACAGAATTTGCCTGGGATCTTATCACCCGCAGATATGAATGCCACCACTTTCACTTGTGCAATAAATGTCGAAGTTGGCACAGAACGGGCATGAAGTCTCACTGACGGGCGCGTTAAAAAAAGTTAAAGATGTGCGCATTAAAAACGAGCCGGGTATTTTACTGATTATGATTAATGAGGTCGCCAAAGACACTGACGGAGTACGGTACATACGTGTCGTCCATGGGGTTGAAGCACATGGTGTCAGGCACGATGCACACCTTTCGCTTGTGCCCGGCAACCATCATCAGGCCGCCGACGACGTACATCTGTCCGCGGAACTCGACAGCATTGGCCGCCATGCGGGCGCAACAGAGGGGCGTCACCTCCGACCATCGGTCCAGGTCTGGGTCGTACACTTCTACCGAATCCATGAACCTGCGGGACATGTGCTAGCATATGTCGCTTGCGGAATAGACCAGACAAGCGAGGGACACATACACACACTGGGAAGACTAGAAAAATCGGAGTAGCGTAACGACCACACAACGAGCAGTTTTCCTTCGCGGAAGAGCAGCGCCTTCTCATTAAAAGAGATGGAATGCAAACTGAAAGTATGTCAAGTGTAGAGTGAGAGACTTTCGCCGTCGTGTTCTAGAACATCTCTCCACTTAACGTTCACCCAGACTCGGAAATGTCGACGGCAGCGCCGCCCCTAGAAAGAAATGGTCACTCCATATGCGGCAGTATTCGATAATCGGCAGTAGTGCTTGGTAATCCCGACGTCGATTCTAGTGGGGCGGTGACTCTTATCAACTCGGCTGAAGGAAGAACTTTAAGTCGACATTTTTCCACGAAACTGACGGCACTGGTCGCCATGCGGGTGCAACACAGGGACGTCACCTCCGACCATCGACCCAGATCTGCGTCGTACACTTCCACTTAACCAATGTCGTTCACTGGGTAGAGCTACGGCTGGTCGTGAGGGCTTAGGGCGCAGCCTCAGGTTAAGGCCTCCTGGAATAAGGACGCCTCTCCGAAGCTGATATAGGCATTAGGGTAGGAAAGACTGCTATTTCTGGAACCCATAAAGGAGCATGACACCACCTCGTGGGAATGGTGAGTAGGAAGCGGGGTGAAAGATAGAAGAGTGCGGAAAGTGCAGGCCACTTTCTGGAGATGAATACCCACGCCACCGAGCGCCAGGTCAGGGTACTTCACTCCCGATTATGAAAACCGGATTTGGTGCCCTCCCGGCGGCAGTGGGAATCGATACCAGCATCCCTTACATTAGAGGCGAACGCCCTATCACTTCACTACAGCTGCGGCTCTCTCAAAATAAGTATTCTCTCTCTTCCCCACCGACATGAGAACACCTGGTAATCGCTGCACCACAAGAACATCAATGTAGCGCCGGGACCACTGTGTAGACTACGCAAGACTGCTGTCGTATGAGCTACGCGGGCG
The DNA here is from genome assembly GCF_013339695.2 of Rhipicephalus sanguineus. Taxonomy (NCBI): domain Eukaryota; kingdom Metazoa; phylum Arthropoda; class Arachnida; order Ixodida; family Ixodidae; genus Rhipicephalus; species Rhipicephalus sanguineus. Next base: position 107,367,144 of record NC_051179.1, on the reverse strand, counting down.
CACGAAATAACCCTACACTAACCGCAGTGAGGCAAAGAAAATGTAGAAAAAGGAATTAAAAAGTAAAACGTGAAGGGCCGTGGTTTATAAAATGCACGCGGTTTTCGCGAATTTGTGGACGTTTGAACACTGCTACGAACGTTGCGAAGTATTGCGACTGTTGCAGATGCTAAAAGCTCACAGGATCCCTTATACATCCGCCTCCGTCGATCCGAAGACGAAAGCCATCTTCTTCGTTTTCTTCCAAGTCGATGTATTGAACCTCCCGCGGCCCCCTCCGAAAGTTTCTGCAACTAACGTAGTTTTGCGATGCCTCCAGGATCCGAGGCGTTGTAAGCTTTCTGCACCTTACCATGCTTTGCACTGCCTCCGGGATCGGCCCACCTAGAACAAGCAATGATGTCATGGGATGGCATCACCAAGTGAATTCCCGTTATGTGACGTCATAGTCACGTCATGATGATGTCACGCAATTTGGCGATCTGTTACGTCATGACGACGCCCTATGGTGACGTCGTAAAGTGATGCTTTTTTGCACCACTCGTGTTGACGCCGCCGACGCGGGACGCCGGTCAATTTTTGCGTTTGATGAGGCATTTGATGAGGCATCTAAGGCTTCCGCCTTAACACGCCTTATAGCTATCGCTGCTTCTAGAATAACAGTATTGCATGTTTTCTTCTCTCCTGAGACTGGGCCAAAGCCTCTCCTGAACCCATACGCACCCATCGTTTACGGACTGTCCGCCAACAGCGTATACTTTTCCGAGAACCACAGCCACTCCGTGGTGGCAGCGTGCGCGTCGCAAGCTGCCCATGGTCTCCCAGCAGCTTCTGGACAGGTTGAATCTGTGGCACCCTGCTGTCGCAAGTTGACGGGCATCGTTGCCAACCTCGTAGCCGCCTGCGAAAACGCGGGAAATAGGTGACATAAAAGCTGCCTCGCCCATGAGCTATTCTGCTCCTGTGAGCCAGTCAATACGTATGGTGCAATGTCTCCAGGTGGTAGCAAAGAAATGTCGGCGCGGATCTGTTATGAAGCGTGCACGGTAGGCTGGTTATAGTTGAACGAGAAATGCAGGGATAATCTACCTGTCTGTATACTTTCATTTGACGCAATACTTAAGCATTCGGAACCTGAAGAATGGTTCAGCAGGTAAGCGGGGCTCCATTGAAATAGTATAACTGGCCACGGGAAACGATTAAAAACGCAGTTGGTGACTGCAGACTACAAGGTGGCGGGATTACGTTATGAAGGTTTCGAGCGCACTTCAACGAGTAGGCTGACGTGAGACAGTGGTATACGGAGACCATCGAGCGTAAGAGGGCTATGAAGTTGCAATAAATGGGATTATTTTACGATTGTCGCTTTAACTTGGGCTCAGGCGAGTTCTACGGCACTAATTTCAGAGGCCTTACATTCATTTCGCCACGCGATACCTGCGTACATCGCGCAGATAGGAGGTACTGGTCCATCAAAGGCATGGGATATCTAGAGCATTTGCAGTAACACCTTGTTGACCATATCTGCATGGGCAATGGCAAAGCATGGCAATGCATGGCGATGCATGGCAATGCATGGGCAATGGGAATGGCAATGAGTGGGAAACGGGTTGCAGGGGCACATCATCTGTAGTCCCGTGCAACCACTGGTCTTTTCCGATTAAACCTTCACTGCCTTGGCGGAAACGTGTGTCGCGGGCGAGTCGATTTATCGTTGCATAATGTGGTTATAACAGCGCATCAGGCAGTAACAAGAAAAAAAGTCGCAGTTTCGCCGCAAGGGCGAAGCAAAGAATGCGAGAGCAAGAAATTAATGCTATACGAAGTGAGGCTCGCCAATGGATACTCTCAGTTTGAACAGCGCTCCTGTTGCAAAGGCGACCGAAGCAGCGAAGGAAATTAGCGTGCTTCAAGTGTCGAGCTGTGACACTTGATAGTTCGCGCTCATCTTCTGTTTGTTCGTTTAGCGGCGTCCCTGAGCTCGAGTGACACTCGTACGCGCCGTAACATGAGCGCGGACATCACGGTGAAAGCTTGAAACATTCCTCTTCCCCTCACCACGAGAAAACCGCGCGAGCAGACAGCGGAAGGGCAAGGTTCTCCCATGCGCAAATATAAGAAGCGAGCGAGCTCGCCGACGACTTTTAAATGCGCCCGTCGGGCTCCTAGCGCCATCTCGCTGGTAATGAAGAAACGCTTATTATCGCCGGCCGTCTCTGAGTGCGTCCAGCGGTAAAGCGTGTGTATATAACGCTCGCCGTTAGCTACGTGGAGGATCTGCGTTTCGTAGCGTAGTGAATAGCGCCACTCGCTGCGGAGCAGGAGGTCCCTGGTTCGATTCCGCGCTTCGGAAGCATTTTTCTGAATAATTTTTCTTTGGGGCTTTTATATATACATACATACTTATACATATACGGTGCATGACGGCGGCGACGGCGACGGCAAAATCCAGCCGAGACTGTCCATATATTTGCTATCGCAATAAAATGTAAGTGACGAAGCACAGCATGGCATGATGAATGCACGGCATTTTGTGGCGTATGTCCTATTTAAAAATATTCTTCGTCGCCAATATCAGCGCACTGCTGACGAACCTTTCCGACACCACTCTCGACTCATCATTTTACTGTGAGCAGTCTGTTAAGTGATCATTGTTAACCTGTCTTCAGTTAAACCTCAATAAAATGAAGCCGATAAAATCGGCAATTTACTTCGTCACATTGAAACTTTCTTATATTGAAAACCAATCTTCTTAAGTAAAATGTAGTCGCAAAAGGCTTCTTTTTTTGCACTGGAAGGGCCGGGAGAATGTTTGAATAATACGGCAGTATAAACAAGCTAATTTCAATAACGTGAAAAAGAAAATGATTTCCTTTGAACTTGATATCTTGTGACCGCGGCTTGATGCTGGGACCTGTAGGACAAACGCACTGTGGTAATATAGAATAAACGAAGCTATCGCACTTATCTTTGGTCGCCGCGACCTATCATTAAAACGTCGCGTGTTACCCGGAGTGGTCGTCACGCTGATGCTACCATATTCATGGAGCCGAACCTCTTGCTTTCGACTCGCTTCGATAAACGCGGAACGTCGGTAACCGTCACACGCCACAGAGCTGCCGTCTAAAACCGCAAACAAGCAAGGTGGCAACCTTAATTACTCAAACATATTACCACTTGCCCCAGCTGAAGCTTTTATTTATCTCCTCGGTATTCTTCTGTGGCAGCAATGAAACTTCGTTACATTGAAATTACGGATAAACACGTTTCATTATATTGAGGCTATAAATACATGGTGTTGTATGAGCGTAAATTTTTGAAAAGTGAAATACATCGTTGTGTCCATATTTTAGTTATAGTGAAGTTCGTTATATCGAGGTTGAACTGTATTTCATTTTCTATGGCTGGCTTTTCAGAAGGTATGAATTGGACCCATCACATTGAACAAGTTGCGAAATCGTTATCATCTGCCGCTGGTGGGCTATCTCGCTGTCGGCATTTTTTTTTCCCTGAGAGGGTGAAATTGCAGATATATGATGACTTGTTTGAATCGCGTCTTAACTACTCTGCGCTTCTGTGGTCCACCACCACAAAAGGTAATACTCGAGCACTTCTTTAACTACAAAAACGCGCGTTTCGACAAATAGCAGACGTATCGTATTTTTTTTATTCCGCTGCGCAACTTTTTCAAAAACGTAATTTAATACGTGCAACGAGTCTACGAATAGCGACTTCTATATTCATTTTGTTCTGCTCCGGCAATTTTAAAACGTTCTTTAAAAATACGTCATGTCTTGAATGCAAGAAATGGGACTCGCGCACTCGCAGCAAATATAGGTGGTCAATACCCTGCAGACGCACAAAATCTCATGCAGTCGCTAAGACATAGCCTACCTTCGTTGTTAAATAAATTGGAGAGGAAAAGTATTGTCCCGTGTACTTTGACTCGCAAACAAATTATAGAGTACTTTCGTAAATCTCAATGAACACATTATATAAACGAAATCGTCCTTACATTTTGCATAGTTTTTTGTAATATTTATTTCGCGCTCAGTCTTTCATTACATAGTGTAGTATCATGCTGTGCATCATAGCGACTTTTATTGTTGTGCTTTTCTAGAGTGTCGTAAATACTGCCATTCTCATGTATGAAAATGTTCTTCGACATTTCCTTTAACAGAATGTAATAGATTTGTATTTTGCTTGTAAATACTATGTGTTTACGTGATAAATGTTTCTTTACATACTGCACTTTTTTAGTTGCATTGAAATAGTGAATTGTAATGGATATATGTTTAATATATGTATGTATGCTGATTGTAAATTTCATTCTGCCATGTGAGGGCCTACATGCACTTTCAAGCTGTGATGCACAGCTGTATAGCTGGAACACTTTTTTCATCGAGCGCGTGGCTTACTTTCAGTATGATCGTGCGAGAGCGCGCGGGCACGTTGCGGCATCTCGCGGCGGCAGCAGTAACTCAACAGCTCACGAAGGATGACGCAGCTGATGGCGCGCACATTTGGGTTTATGGCACCATTTGTCGAGAGAAGAGCGAGCAATTTCTAGCCGACTTGCAGAATAATTGTAAATTCGAGACTGCGTGCTGCGCGATAATGTTTGGCTCGCACGTTCTCAGGAGCTTCGACTACCGATCGGCAACGTTTTCTGACCGCTCTGAAAAAGCGTCGCAGGGCCCTTTTAAGTGGCTGACTGGGCTAGTTGGTTGTGCATACTTAAGGTTAACAGCGCGAAAACAACACACGGAGGACATGATTTAAGATTCCTGTCGGACAGGATTTAGGATTCCCTTTTAAGATTCCTGACGCGCCAATCACGTATGATCACAGATCAATATGTTAGGTAACTTCGAAACGTTCACATGTAGGTCACGGCGAATATTTTTGTCAAATTCTGATGTGCAGACTTTGTTTGTGCTGCTGTTTAACTCACCTACGACGTAAATATAATCCTGGTATATGACGGCTTGGTGACCGTAGCGGGGCCTTGGCATCCTGCCTACGCACTTCCACTTATCCTCTTCAGGCCCCAATGAGAAAATGGCAGCACCTGAGCCAAAAAGGAAAAAAAAAAGTAAAACGCGTGCGAATCGCACAGACTACACAACGTGTCTTAAGTCATGACATCATGAGCAGCCTTCTCTCTAACAAGATGGCTTAGTTTTGCCAATATAATAAATCCGCCTTATCGCAGATTTCTGCCGAACCAATCACTGCAGAGAGCCCGCTAGAACAAAAGTCTGTGACCAAGCATCGCAGAACAGGACGCCGAAGAGCAATAAAGCCATTTACATCATAGCTTCACCATTGAGCAGTAGACACAACCCGCTGCCTTCTGGTTTGACCTTCCATTCACGCTATTCGTTACCAGCTTGCAGACCGCAGAGCGAAATACATGAATTAATTACTAATTGTCACGGTGCCATACGATTTGATCCTTTGCTCAACAAAACAAAACGCTGCTTATATATGTGCGACTGCAACGGAAACCATACTTGGCGTTTTTTTTTTTCTAAAAGAGCCAAGTCTGCTTTAAGTGAAACTAAAAAAAAACACACAGGTTTTCGCTACCGGCAATGTGGTCGGGCCTGCTCAAAGAAAGTTTCGCCAGTGTTCTCATGTCACCGAAATTTATATTGCGGCTAAAATCTATATAGCCCACTTTCGTGGCTATTAAGGAGTGAACGTTGGATTTGGCTCTTATATAGATTGGAACATTTCACTTGGGCTTGAATGAGCTCCTAAAAAAGTCTAAATCGCAGCGAATCAACGATATAGCTATATTTTGGGTCAAATATAACTACATCCTTGTGTTTCCGTCGGTGCTGTCCTTTGTTGCGCGGACGTAATGACGATGACTAGACTTGTAGAGCGAGTGGTCCTTCCATGCAAAAGGCGCACCATGCTGGACTGTCAAAAGCGTTTTCTTGTTCTTTGGCATCTATTGAAGGCCTTCAAAAATGTTTCAGCTCTTCTTCTTCTACTTAGCTCGTTTTGTGTTACGCCGTTTCGGGTCACTACTTCTTCAAGGAATAGATCGGTGGCCAATATCTTCCTTTCAGTTGTGTTCTATTTAAAAAGTAACGTCTTGAAGCAAAAGATGGACATGATACTTTAGGGCAAAAATCGAAAAATAACACTAAGCGGCAGAACGAAGTAGGAAAGTCGGCCTCTTAATCTTTCTAATCGAGTTTTGCCCTACAAAGATATGTCCTTCAGTAAGTACTAACTTGCCCAAGAAAAAGTAATTGTGTAACGAAAGCACGATAGTGAAGCAGCTACGACACAAATGAAGCAGATTGGATGCGGGCATGTTGGTTTCTTTGGTCACGACTGTTGACGAAGTACTGGTTTAATGGTTCTGGCTCAGTTTGAGTCAAGCAGCTGCAGCATTTCGCTCATTTTTGATTGAAAACTGCCTTTTTGAGTTCGCGTCACAATCAGGAATTGGCACATTATAACTGCTTGAGAAATTCAAGATCCTTAGGCGCGCTTTACGCTGTCTTAAAATTTATCCCAGTCTCGGTTTCTGGACTTGGCTCTTCTGGAAAAAAGAAAGCCACATATATGTCAATGCGATTAGGAAACAAAAATCTTCGATTTGTTTGTTTGTTTGTTTGAAACTTCAATTTCAGACAAAACAAGAAATGTCACCGCAGAGGGGTACGTTAAAAAGTACAATCAATTGTTTACCGGCGTACCGAAAAGCTTACTAATGCCAATTTGTGAATTAATTTATCAGTGCACTTTTCGTTTTTTCAGAGAGACTGATGTTCGGTCTGAAATTTCTGCCTTCTCATCACTGAAAGTATCCCTGAACAACCATTTTTCGAGGTGACAAAAGCTATATGGCTCGGGTAATGTGCCTTCAAGAAGCATATTAAGTTTTTTTATAGAAGGACCTAGTGCAAGCGGAAGTATTACGAGCACTATGTACACTTCTCTACCCCCCGCCCTTCCACTTCGTTTATAACGGGCTCCGCACCAGAAAAGGGGTTGCGCTTCAATCCCATTATGAGGGACGTTTGTCACGTTCGGCTTGTCGAAATTGAGCGCTACTAATGCGTTCGGCTGGTTCTTTCAGAGCATCATGTTCCAACTTAGAGTGCTCTGAGGCGCTCTCACTTTGACCTCGGAGCATAGGCGTGCGCACAGGGGGGGGGGGGGGGGGGCAAGAGGTGCGGCCGCCCCCCCTAATCCCCTAAGAGGGGGGGGCGCAAATTCTGCCCTATACACTGACCCTTCTAGTCACATAAGAGGGGGGGGGGCGCAAAATCTGCCCCATACATTGACTTAGTTGGAGGGGGGGCGCTGCGACGAACCTTCGCCCCCCCCCCCTGATGGAGAACCCTGCGCACGCCTATGCCTTGGAGTGAGACCGACATCTTATCACGTGACTCCCGCGCCTCGCCTGTTTGCAACAGAAGACGCGGTTACGAGTTTCCTCTTCCGGCATCCGATTACTCTGGCGAATAGCTCCACGTTCGGATCGGACACGCGTCATCTGGGTCAGATCAACAGCAAGCTCCGCATTGTTGCAATTTGAGTGAGAGCGCGGTGGCGCCCAGCTGAATGTACCATCAATTTCTCTCGGAAATTAGCCGTTTTTATCAAAGTAGATTTTCTTATACTCTACAGCCTCCTTAGTTATCTGCGTCATATAATGTACGTACACACCACAGCACTAAGAAGGGGCGGAGTGAACTCTATCGGCCAATGAAAGCTATACATGCGAGTATTCTCGACAACGTCCAGAAGGAACCGTCGAAGGCTGGTTAATTAAAAGAGGGTGTTTCAAATTTGCACCTGTTCTTAAACTGAACGCGCCGCTCATGAAAACAACATTTTGAGATGTTCAGAGCGTCTTCGCTTCGCGGAATGCATTTTCTCATCAAGCCAGAAGTATGATGTATAGCTCTGTTTTACGTTAATGATGGAACGCATGAGAACAATGAGAGACCATGAGAACATGCTACGTACTTTCGAGATTAGCGCCTTTGGAATCGGCGGCCAAGCCACCTATCAAAGCAACCACCAGCTGCTGGTCACCGGTGGCGGCACAGTCGAGTCCCTTGTAACCAAGGTCGGAGGTGTGCCGCGTCTCGGAAAGCGCCCGATGAGGTACCCTAGACAGGCGCTGGCGGCGCTTATCGCGAACGTTACGGGACGTCGTCTTGCCCACGACGAACGACAGGTCTGAGCCACCCGAAGAGAGCCTGTTCGCGCTACGCGCCTTCCGGCGAACGGCGTGGCCTCCTCCGGAGCTGGACTTCTTGCCCGCCACTCCTAGGTCGGACTTCCCCCTGTCCTTGTCGGGTTTGCGCTTGGGAACGGTGGATGACCTCGAGCTCTTGCCTGAAGACTTAGCAGGACCACTCGACTCGGACGGAGATTTACGGGACGCGCGCTCCTTCGACTTTGACGCGCCATGCTTCAAGTCGCTCTTCCCGCCGCCTCCTCCAGGCCCTTCGGCCGAAGGCTTTTTCGCCTTCGACGCGTTCACGTGGGGCTCGCGCTTACGTCCACCTCCACCGCCACCCGATTCGGACTTAGATTCCCCAGGCTTTTTCTCCTTGCTGTGCTTCTTCTTGATTTTGTCCTTGCTGCCTCCCTTCTTGCTTTCCTTGCTGGTAGACTTGCTCAGCTTCTCTTTGCTACGCTTGGTATGCTTCTCCTTGCTTCCGTGCTTGTCTTTGCTTCCGTGCTTATCCTTGCTTCCATGCTTATCCTTGCTTCCATGCTTCTCTTTACTTGCGTGTTTGGTCTTGTGGTGCTTCTCCTTGCTTTGTAGCTTCTCTTTACTGTGTTTATGCTTGCTGTGTTTTTCCTTGGAGACCCGCTCCTTACTCGACTTCTCCTTGATCCCTTTGTCTGCCTTTTCTTTGCTTCCTTTGACAGCCTTCTCCTTACTAGTCTTTTCCTTGCCATGTGTCTCCTTGCTCTTGGATCTGGAGCTTCTCTCCTTGGAAGAAACCCTCTTGGCCTTCTTAGACTTGTGCTTGCTCGATTCCGTGGTCTTGGCCTCAGTGCGGGTGACCGCTTCCTTGGAGGCGGATTCTTTGGCCTTGCCACCATGTTTTCTTTTCCCTTTGGTGCTCTTGCTGCTCTTGCTGCTTTTACTGCTGAGCCAGGGACAGAAGCCCCTCTTTTTCTTCTTATCTTTACCACCTTTTCCTTTGCTTTTCTTGTCGCTGCTCCTACTCTTCTTGTCCTTGGACTTATGACCCTTGCTATCCTTCTTTTTCTCTTTGCTCTGCACGGAGCCGGCCGTGGATGGCGGGATAGTTGTGGCCGATGTCGGCTGACTCATGGTCGGAGGCACGGCGGTTGATGGCGTCACCGCGACGTCGGACGTCGCCGTCTTCGAAGCGGCGTCCCCTTCGTGCTTGCCTTCGTGGTGCTTGCCTTCGTGGTGCTTGCCTTCGTGCTTGCCTTCGTGCTTGCTTCCGTGCTTGCCTCCGTGTTTGCCATGGTGCTTTTCCTTTCCTTTGGTGTCGCCCTTGGCGTCCGCTTTCTCGAGCAAATCGATCTTTTTTTCGTGAGACCTACGTGGCTTGATATCCTTGGTCTTCGACAGTTCCTTGGAGAGAAGCGATGGTTCTAAGACCGGGGACACCTTTTGCTGTTCCTTGGAAGGGGAGTCCTTCTTTCCTTCCGCCGCCTTGGCGTCATCCTTGTGGGGTTTCTCATGCTTTTTCTCAGCCGCTGCGACCTTTTCCTTGGATTCTTCCTTCTTAATCGGCGCAGATTCGGTCTTCTTGACTTCTGGCTTAAGTTGAGGCTTCTCGTCCTGCGCTGCTGACAGCACTGCCGCCTGCTGTTCGAGGCTGAGCACTAGCGGCGCCGCCGCAGCAGGTATCGGTTGCTGCTGCTTCTGAGGTGGTTGCTGTTGTGGTGGCGGCGCAGAATGAACAGCAGTCGCACTTTGCTGTCTCGGTACAGGAGCTTCAGCGGGCGGCACGAGACGTGGGGCACTAGTTTCTTGGCTTGGTAGTGGTGCAATGCTTGGCTGTGGCGCAATGCTTGGCAGTGGCGCAATGCTTGGCAGCGGCGCAACTGAAGGCTTAGGCGGAGCCGCTGCTGCTGTTGTGCTTTGCCTTGGCGGCGCGGGCAAGGGCTCGGCGCCTTCTCCTGCTGCCACCTGCGCAGTAACGTACATGTTTTTAGTGTTGAAGTGGGTAAAGAAGGCAGCATTATTTTTTGACGATTATGCATCACAAAAACTGCTTTCTCAATATTGTCATTTTTTTGTAAGAGGGTGTTATTAGTTTTAAGGAAAGCATAATGGCGGATAAATAATTATTCTTGGCGTTTAGTGTAACAAATTAGAGCTAACGTAATGACATGCAGCATAGCTGAGGGATCTGAATTAAGATCATATGCTGAACATTGATGACCTAGGTAATATAGCATGTTTATCAATAATTGTGCTTATGTCCCTTCTTCGTTTGGTCCGAAGTGTTCAACTTGTAATAAAATGCGCAGTCTTTCTGGTTGGCACCGTCAGTGTCCGTATAAATGTGCTGGCATATGTTAGCTCATTGATTATTCATTGCTTAATTAAGCACATTCTTTTTTCATATCCGAAATCCTGAACGTGTAGCTTGACTTAATTGGCTCCTCCAACGCGCACTGATAAAGAAGTCGTGTGAGTGAGGTCCCCCATCACTGTAGAGGTGCCACGGCCAAGTAACGTCTCCAAAGCATGGTGAACATTGTATAATTGCCGTCCAATTAAATTTACGCAAGGGAAGTGAGCACAGTAGGAATTGAAATTGGTGATTGCGCCGCTGCCTCTACACTTTATAACACATCGAGTCAGCGCTATGTCGGAATCTGAATGAGGTGCCTTTTCTTTTCGTTTGTGAGAGAACGAAACTACGGTGCCTGTGCAAATACGAGCTTTAACACTGAGGGCAGCGTCCAGTTTTGGCAAAGTACTGACTTCAAGCCACTGTGACACCCTGCTTGGAAGGTGAAGGACATTTTGTTCACTCTGTGGCCAAAGATTCTTCAGTCAACAGTGCAGCAGCAGCGTTGAAAGCGACATACTCAGGGCTTCAACAAGCGTTGCTGTTGGTTGTATGCACCAAGACGTTGACGGGGATTGGCGATTGATGTGCTGTGGCGCGATATGGGGCGGAGCACAGTGAATCCTCGATATAACGAAGTCAGTAAAATAATTTAATCCCTTATCTCCAAACTTATTGTCGGATAGAACATAAGAAGTCCGCAGAGGTCCCGCCCCGATGAGCAAAGCGCGGCAGCCGATTGCATCCGCGACTAAAGAAATAGTCCCGCTCATGCACTCGGCAATGTTCTCAAGAAGGTGGGGTCACCGGCCGTACGGCTCATGACGTCACCCTGGAGGGCGCGCCCATTGGTCCAGGTGCTGTGTGCATGCGCCTTTGAGGAGGAGATGCCGCGGACTTCTAAAAGTTGTATCCGACTATAGTTAAATTGAAATTAACCTTCTAAAATATAGTCGCCAAAGGCTTTTTTTTTTTTTGCACGAGCAGTCATGGAAGAATACTCGAGTAATACGGCAGTACAAAAAAACTAACTTCATTAACGCGAGAAAAGTTTTGTTGAACCTGAGATCCGGCGAACGCTGCTGGATGCTTCGCCGGCGAAGAAGTAAAGTCGAGCGCGATTTGAAAATTACCGTGCGAGCGTAGACCGGCTCATTGACTGTTCCATGCTACGACAATCGCCCCTACGACGAACTCCACAACCTTTTTCTCTGTTTTGAGCTTTCAATTAGTTGCGATCAAGCGTATTCTTCGTTGGCTCTTATCTTCGCGGATGATAACGAAATTGGCAGGAAAGATCTGCAAAGCTGGTGCTTGGCACTGCTTCGTTTGAGCGGCTTGCTAAATTGAACAAAATATATCGCGTTGTCATGCCAAAAAAAGAAAAAAAACGATACGAAAACGCGCCTTCCGACGACGGGAGTAATCGCAGCTTAAGGAACAGCATGAAGAGTGAGTGAGGTTTGCCTGATACATAGTAATAAACAGCGCGAAAAACTAGAGACAAAAGGGAAAAACAACACGGGACGCTCGTCCCGTGTTGTTCTTCCCTTTTGTCTATAGCTTTTCGCGCTGTTTATTACTATGAATACATACCAACTAGCCCAGCTTACCACTCTTTTGCCTGACACCTCCCTCTTCTCGAATGAGTATTCTGGGACGTGTCGCTGTTGTAGTTCTTGGTCGACGCTCGCGCGATAACCTTCAAATCGCGCTCGACCGTACTCTTCACAGCGGCCGAACGCCACGCGTGAGCCGCCAAGAAATTCATGTCCAAGACACTGTGTTAATAGACCAACGTTCGCAAAACCCACGTGCGACTCAACCGCATGAACACTGGCCCCAGCAGTAGTTTCAATTTATAGACTCGATGTCTGTGTGTGGCAGACTGAAACTTGATCGTATCGAAATTACGGATAAACCAGATTCGTTATATTGAGGCTGAAAATACATGGTGTTTTAAGGATATGAAGTCGTGAAAAGTGAAATGCTTCGTTATATCGAGATAACTGTTACATTGAAGTTCGTTATATAGGGGTTTAACCGTAATACTATTAGTAAGAACATGCACAGAGTAGAGGAAATGAAAGCGCTTTCGTATTGTGTTCGCGCCTCCCCACGATCGCCCTGGGATACATGCGCGTAACTCTCTTTAGAGCCGGGCATGAGGCGGGGGAAAAGGATGACTGCTTCTTCGGTGTGCGGCGTGCCGCGGGCACGCTGGATCCTTGTTCAAAAAGCGCGCTCTCCACGCACGTGACGTCACGGCGCGCAAGCGTGGTGCGTCGCCAGTTTCTTATGATTTCGGGCGGGAATTTCGAAGTTACGCCCAAGACTGATCGTTATTAAGGATGCTAGCATCACTTACGTCCGCCGCGGTGGCGTGGCGGTAACGGTGCTCGGCTGCTGACCCGAAAGTCGCGGGTTTAATCCCGGCCGCGGCGGTCGCACCTCGATGTAGGCCAAATGCTAGAGGCCCGTGTACTGTGCGATATCAGTGCACGTGAAAGAACACCAGATGGTCGAAATTTCCGGAGCCCTCCACTACGGCGTGCCTCATAGTCATATCGTGGTTTTGGCACGCAAAACCCCTGGATGTTATTATTAATAGTAGAAGTAGTATTCGCTAGCATTACTTGCCCGTCAAGTTAGAGCATTTTACGATTAAATGCCGTGATTATCAAAGCAAACCCCTTGCTCATGAAGCCATAAAAGTCGTGAACAAAAAATTTCGCTGAGACCTTTAGTGGCCGACTGGTTTACAGCCAGAGTTAAACGAATGCGTGAAACGACGTTTCTTGCCGTTTCCTGCAGCTACAGGTGATTAGAAAAGGAGATGAGCGTGGAACCCAGGGCAACTGTCACTTAATCAAATGCTTTGTGTGGCACGTTGGTTCATTCGGAATAGATTTGAGCATAAACGGACGAGACACAGGAAGAGAAGGTGACTACACGAGCGCTCAACTAACATTGCGTAATGAAGTCAAGGAAAGTGTGCTTATTCAGGAACGCGAACTGTGAAAATATATATTAAGGGCAAACAGTTCCCGTTTTTGCAGCTTGTTTGTGCAAACTAAAGATTCATCCTCCATGTTGATGACGTCAGTAATATTCATTTATGCTCTCTGTCTGATGGATAAGACTATTTTTACTTTTTAGAACACCAGCCACATGACACGTGCGCAAATGAAGACAGAAAGCGGCTCAACTTGCAACAAACTTCAAAAAACACAGCCGTCGGTCGTAATGCGCGTTCGTTGCACCGCCAGAAAAATGACGTTCCTTAGGCTTGACGGACAAACGAGATGATTTCTTGTTATCTGTTAATTTTCTTTCGCTGTTGCAGAGAATAGTTCGTAGAAAATTTTAAGAGGGCACAGGTGCGGAAAGTGTGGCGCGACGCTTGCCGACACAGAAAGACATTGGTTGAAACAGTCGAGGGAATACTGCCGACCGCACCAAAACAATACAGCGCGTGTATGACACCTGTCGAGCAGTTATATATGAATCTCTAATGCATTGCTCGACAATTTACGCGAGGATTTTTTTAGCGATAACTATTTCCTTTCCTTTTAAGAAAACAACAAAGAAAAGAAACGGAAATGAAACTTGAGAATTTCATATCAGCGCTACAAATCCGATCTTGGACAACAAGGTATAAGCGGATTTTGCTCATATAGAAGTTGTGCAGATGGCTTTCGTCTTGCTCATGCCCACAGGCATGACACCAACTTTACACCCTAGATCACGAAACAGCTGGCAACACAGCCTCCTTGCAATATACCAAGCCTGACCATGCAACGAAGATTGGCACAGTTCGAATAAATATCACGAGGAACAGGTACACCGCTTCTTTGAGGTCCTCGTGCGTTGTGTGTTTTGTTCATTATTTAAAGTGTCGACTGTAGTGTGCTCCGCGCGCCTTCTTTGTAATTACTGTATGTCAATCTAAAATATTCCGTAGCGGTTAGTGATACGAACCTCTATGCAACCCTTACCTTGTTTACTTGGGCGTATTCCCTTCCTTTCTCCAGCTTCTTTTGTCCCCTGCAACAGACACGTGACGAAACTGCCATACATCTGTATGAAGCCTGTACGCTGTCGAAAGAGTTTTTGCGGAATGCGCGTGATATTTTGTTAGATCAGTGTCTGCAGCGACAAAAATGGGGGGTGCTGTAGCGACGCGTGCAGGACGATCCACTGGTCGCCTCTAAATCCAACAGCCACATATAACATAACGCATGTAACGCGCAAGGATGAACCTACGACGCCCACTGAGCCGTGCACCGGCTTCAGGATGAAGCGCGCATTGCAACCGGTCAGTCACGGACAGGGTTGCCACTCACTTTCGAGTAAATGTCGCCAAATGATGAGCAAAAAGTCGCCAAAAGTCGCCATTTTTTTTACAAACCTCGCCAAAGAAGTCGCCATTCTAGATATGTGCGTCATACCTAGTAATAAAAATTTCCTCTCACGTATAGCCCCATAGAATACAGTACCATCCAATGGACGTTTCTCAATGCCAGTCGTATCGCCCGCTTCACCATGGGAGTGCATGGTGCTGCTTCTCCGACTAGCCGCAAGATGTGCGTGGTGGCGCAAGGGTGAATGAATGAAACGCTCATGATATCCTTCCATCCCTGTCCGCTCGTTTCAAAGGTAAAAGTGTCGTAAACCTTGGGCGAAAACTTTGAAAGCGTTGTTTGTAGACAACTTTACGTACCCTTATATGAATTAAAAGGATTATAAAAGGTTTACTGAAGGTAACACGACAGAAGTCTTACAGGAACCGATCATTAGTGAGTCTTACACCTTTTCAGTGTAAACTAATATGATACCGGACGCTACCGACCCTTTCTTACAGTCACTTATATCTACACGCGTCAATCCGATGCGTTATTAATGAACAGGTAGGCAATGTAAAATGTTGTATAGCAATTGTTGTCATTGCACACGCTCACCGAGAACAGTGGAAAATGCCTCAATAAATATTTTTTTATTGCACAAATAGCCGCGTATCCTCCTCTCTTCGCTATTCCGAAACAGTCTTTACCAGCTGAATGGGGGGTACTGCAACAGTGAATAAGTCGCCAAGCTATTCAGAACAGTTGGAGCATTGGCGGTACAAATGGTCGGAACACGCGGCCAACCCGTCGCCTAGCCCCTTCAGAAGCTAAACTTTAGAGAAGCTTAAAGCGCCGAAAGCTATTAACTTACAGTCAAACACTGCCCCCTCGCGGTTTACATTTTGCTAGAATGTCTCTGGGAGACGTTCCCGTGCCTCCTGCTTCTAGATGAATTGAGGCCTGATAGGAGTGTAAATTATTCTAGCCTTTCTGAATGCGGGCGCCAAAAATTTCAACTAATCGATTATTCGACGTAAACACTATCATGAATAGGGATTCGCCCATAGGTATCCACAAATTCCGACTTGCGAGTGCCACTACCAAGCACCCAAGTAAAGGATTAGGGTCACCTCCAAGTTTTTGTCAGCACTCGTTTAGGTGCGAATAAGCCACAATGGAGGACACTCCGCTGACACTAAAACGAATTATCGAATTAGTTTAGCTTGACAAATTATTTCCTGGGAAGTATTTTGTAAGTATTCTCAACTTAATATCAATATTAATAGAGAGAACGAAAGTCCTAACTTTGTATATAGATATCGCGCCAGAAGCTCGAAAGCTCAATACCTGAGTGTGTTTTTGTGAGGTCACATAGTTCATGGCATACCGGACGACGTCGCATTTATTTTCCGTTTGGCTACCATGCCTCTATAACGTTTGCTGAAACTTGCCATGTTTATCTCCGGCATTATTAGAACGTAGTGCGGTTAATTTTTATCGAAAAATTACGTAGGCTCTAGCAGGCACTATCAAAATCTATGAAGCCATGGTGGGCTTCATAGATTTTTATAGGGGTCGACGTCAACAAGACGTCGACCCCTACAGGTTAATAATAATAATAATAATAATAATAATAATAATAATAATAATAATAATAATAATAATAATAATAATAATAATAATAATAATAATAATAATAATAACTAGCATCTATACATAAGGAAATGGACATAACTGCTTCTGGACTACAGGCCTACATCCCGGTTCGTCAAAAAATAAGGACACGTACGTTTCTGTACGTTTTATAGTTGAACAAGCGTCTTCTCGCGGCTAGAGCGGTCATTTTGAAACAGCGGAAGGAGAATTAATATAAGAGAAATAATTTCTTCTTTAGCGTTCGTTTAATTACAGAGCGTCTTTTTCAAGTTCAAGAACGTTCTAAAAAAAAAAGAGTCTGGAAAATCTGACGTAGGCTACAAAAATGTTTACGATTACCTGGCTTTCTCGCAGTTATTTGCACATCTTCCGAGCACTTACAACCAAAATGTAGCAGTAGAGGCAGTGTTACACGAAATATATCTAAAGTCGGACACTCACGGCTGAGGTATGCGCTGGCTGACGTCAAAGTGCTTCTGAACCTCGGGGCACACCTTGACCGCCTTGAAGGCTTCGACTTGGGCGGGTGTCATGTCCTGGAAACGGATGGCCTCCACAAGGCTGCTCACGTACTTGCTGCGTGCCTTGCAGTCGTAGTGGACCCAGTTGATGGCCGCTTTGTACAGCGCCACCTCACTACAAAAAGCGGTAACAGCGGAGGACATAACAATCGAGTACGAAAGCGCATAAATCTCGAAGCGTCTGGCCTTCTGTCGAGCACAGATTCTGCAACCGTTGCAGTGGCGTTCTCAATACGTTAATCTACATATGGTACACTCGGCGTAGGCTAGTATACTGCGGCGCCACCCAGATCTCAACGTTGTGAAACCTGCGGCAGATTTATTAAAAGAGCAGAGAACTGGGCTAGCTTGTTCAGAATAAACGTGAACTGACACTGCGTGATTGAAAGGAAGGCATGAACGAAGCCGTGCATGTCTTTCTAGTTCATTCTAGTGTTCCGTTAAATCCTACTACCTAAGGTCACGTCACTCCATGACCGAGCCAGAAAAATCTTGTTAAACACGAACCTTGTACCGCTCGCGACAACTGCTGAAGGCAGGAGCGGAAACCTGCCGGTTCTGCTTATGTTGTAAACAAGCATTCGCACTACAGTTACGCAATCTGTCGAACGTACCACATATCTTTAAACGTTTGTGCACATGCAACAAAACGATTATTCATGCTCTCTTTGAAATCAATCAGATGTCCCGAAAGCGTCCGCAGTTGAAGATAACAACAGCTAACAGGACACCGTCAGAAAGCTTCTTTAGCTATACTTTGTGCTATGTCAACTGAATATGTTTCTAATGTGGACAGGCTGTCAGAAGCGATCACAGTACAATCCGATAACAATGTGCCAGTACATTCGAATACCTGTTATATTGAAAACATTGCTACAGAGATAGCGCATTTTACTGCTCACAATACTACACCTGGCAACAACTTTCTGTGGCAGCACAGCCAAGGCTACGGAACCGAAGCACACACTTTTATACTACGCTGCTGCATGTAGTCCGGGAACGCAAACTTTTGTGGACTATGTAGCATAAAACAAAACATAAAAAGAGAAGAAATAGGTATTTTATTCAAGCCTTTCTGCATCGTAATTAAGAAAACTTATCCCGTGAAGGATTTACTTTTTTTTTGCTGTTTCGAGTTTTGCGGCTTTTTGGTGTCGACTTCATGTTTTCCTGCGCATGTAAACAATCTCCTGCAAAGGGACTACGTGGCGTGGTAACAGAGGTGCAGAAGCTCCGCCCACGTAGCCTTGGCTCTGCTGCCTAAGAAAGTTGTCGCCAGGTATAGAGCAGGCTAAGCGTTTTCAGCAAACGAGATCTTCTTGATAAAAGTGTAAGCATCGTAGAGTAATGACATATTTGCTCGGACTCCAACTGGACAGCTACAAGATAGCGAATTGCGCTTGTTGGTTAATGTTCATTTTGTCTTTCATTTGCAGAGCACGCCGGAGACACCGACTAGGAACGTAGACAGGACAGCGTTTACCCTGACATTCGATCCATTATGTCATTATGCCGCATTCGATCAGTGGAACAATATCAATGAGCGTGGAACTGAGAATCTCTCTTTCTGAGGTGGGCGTATAAATTTCTATTACATTTCATTCGTACTGTAAGTATGTAACATTGATAGTTATTTCAGCTTGACTACCACGCACCTAAAAACACATAGCTATCGAGTATTTTCAGAGAAATATTTTCATTTTCTGCAATAAGTAGCGCTTAATAAAAATGAAGAAAGAAAACGATACCAGAGGACGCGCTGCCTGGTTTCGTTGCTTGGTTCAACCTCTAGCGGTGCTTGAATACGAACAGTGAACCACTAGCTCGCAAAGTCTCGTTATTGCCTATCTGTATTTCACCATTAATTAGAATGTGAACTTTGGTTATATATATGTAAAATTTAGGGTACTTTTGCTTACAACAAAAAAAGAATCACTATCACATGCGCTCGCACTTGATAGAAAAATCCCGCCTGCCCTTTTGTCGGAACTGTTTTCTTGCTCTGCAACGAAGCAAAGTGCGTGTTATTCATTTATGAAATTTAACCCAGATCTGAAATTTTTAAGCATCATTAACGTCACGCAAAGCTCGTGGTAGACTTGCGGTGCGTGGTCCGAAGTGGGGATTCCTCGTATTTTGTGATTATTGCGATTGTTCTCACGTCTTCTCTGGCTTATGAAGACGTGGCTTATGACGCGGTTAGGCAAACCATAATTGAAACCCAAGTAATTTACTTAAAAACGACATGATTGACAAATTTCTCTTTCTGTGCACTTCGCGCAGTAGCAGGTTCGTAAATCAAAGGGCGCAATGTGTGCGCCGCCATACGCACTCGTCAGCCTTGATGACGTCGGCACGCAGTATCTCCTTCAGCTGCGTGGCGTCCAGCTCGTAGAAGCTTTCCGTCTTGGCGATTTCGTCGAAGTTGTGGGTGATGTAGCGGAACAGCAGCTTCTCTTCCTCCGGCATGTTGAGGCGCTTGGCAGCGATCCAGGCAGGCAAGCTTCGTTCCAAGGGCTCCTTCTCGAACACTTTCTGCGCATTACAAGACCCACTCTGATAGTAACAGCCACTTCTTACTATTCTTCGGAACCAAATATCTATCTTCAGTTCTTCAGTGCTTCAGTTCTTAGTAAAAAGAAAGGAGGCCCGGTCACGCCAAAATTATGACATTTCGGTTTTATTGAATGATCACAATAACGCAGTTCCATAACACTGTGCACAATGAGAATCAAGTGTAGTAATTAGCACTTAAAGTGCCTGGGCATTACGCGTACTGTGCTTTGCCTTATACTGTGATAACTTAACCTTACGCGTAAGTTGTACAGGCATGCGAATTGTAGCACAAAAGATAACTTAGCGATCTGCTCACCGATAACGGCAAATATAGTAGACATTGCGTGTTCGCGAAGGAAATCGGGCCGCAGGAATACTGATCCATGAAAATCCAGCGAGCATACTACTCCGAACCATTGCCCCGGTGTCTTATCTAGTACACATGGGTCGCCAGGCGCACATGTGTTACTATAGCATCCTTGCACAGCACACGGCTAGTGAGGAAAGCGTTCGGCATGAAATGTTAGCCGCATCCTTCCGTAAAACACCGCGCCCGTCGGGCACCGTACTCAACACATTCACCCACGATGGAACGCACCTTGTAATTCCGCGCACAGCAAAAATTGAATTATGACCACAATAATTCAGAGACCGCATACAAGTGCGAAAGACGAAAACACGTGATGGGGGGCGTGTCGCTGAAGACGAACTTTACGAGCGCGCCATTCTATACAACGAAAGCGCTGCACGGAATAATAATGGTGTGCGCCTTTCTTAAAAGGGCGATAAGAAAAATGTTTTTTTTTTTGTAATAATTAAGCACTGTCATGAATTCTTCGCCCATTGCACCTAAATAAATATGTTCGGAAAATAAATATGTCAATTGTAAGACATAAAGACTCTTTAGCTCTTGTATAAAACTTGGTTTTTAGTTGTTAATGTTTGTTGCCTCCACACCTGGTCGCGCTTATATCGCAGAGCTATAACTCTCCTTGGTGATGTCGCTGGTAATAGGTGCTGAACCGCGTTTCGCCTGAAGCTTCGCGACCTATTTCGATCGCCCTTCGCTTTCACTCGACCGTTAAAAAAAATTGGCCGCGTATCTGCGTGCTTCGCTGCAAATGTCGTCTAAGGACGATAGAAGAGGCGCTGCGTGAGATATGGACGCCATCTGGCAATACGTCAGGAAACATAGTGCTGTGTTGCGGGCTGGTAGTCCCGGCGCACCAGCAGGCGAAGACCGGCGGTGACCAACGCGACCGGCGGGGACGCCAGCCAGCCCGAACACGCGGTTTGGCACAAAGCGCTGAAGCAGAACAAACGTCCGCACTCAACGAGTACTCTCCACACACTCTTTTATAAAACAGGAATGCCAGAGCGGCGCCCCATGGCATTCGTACAGTGCAATACTGAACCGAAACCGAAACACAACAATGAGCTCGTGCAGAGGGCACGGAGGAAGGCAAGTTTCAGCGCAGTCGCATTTTCAGCGCAGCTTAAGAAACTAGGC